>NC_139709.1:14768963-14908963 GCF_964188405.1 Protomyctophum parallelum
AAAACTGTCATGATGAAGCTTCCTTCAGTCACCCCAAGCAGCATCAGCTGTTAAACAACCTATCTTGACTCCACTCTAATCAGTCTTGTTCTGTGCAGTGGGATGCCAGTGGATTGGCTGGTGAAAACCATGCAGTCCCGAGGGCTGGAGGTGTTTACCCAAACCTTCACACGCCAGCTTCCCTTCCCTGATGAAAACAAAGAGAGATATGTGAGTTTGAATTAAATCAGATGAATGGCTATGCATATTAAATATGGACAGTTTTAGTGTAGCAAGAACTATGCCAAATCTGTTCTCCTTGTGCTTCCTTTCATTGATGTCCCTATGTTTCCCCTCTCTTCTCTCCAGTTGGTGAAAGGCACTAATGTATATGGGATCCTGCGGGCTCCTAGAGCCCCTCGCACAGAGCCCTGGTGCTGAGTGCGCCCTGCAGCCCAGGGAATAACAACAACCAGGCGGTGGGCCTACTGCTTGCCTAGCACAGTACTTTAGGAGTGAGTACCCTATCCTAGACTAGTACCCTGCCTCTTTTCGCTTGACACAGTACTTTAGGAGTGAGTACCCTACCCTAGTACCCTGCCTCTTTTCGCTTGACACAGTACTTCCTGAATGAGTACCCTGCCATTTTTATAGATTGTTGCATATAGAACCAAGAGTGCAAGCTAGACTAGCCCTCACAGCCTTACACCTGACCTCACTCTGCATGAATACCGTTGAGATTTTGTTTAGTATTCAATCAATTCATACAATTAAATTGTTGTTCGCATGTAATCTACTCAAAGAGGCTTTACATGTGCGGGGGCCGGGGGACGGACGGACGGACATGAGAAAATGACAACTTTATTAGGAAAACATGTAAAATAAGAATAAAACCAATAAAAACAGTACATGTAACAAGTTAAAAACACATCAGCTAGGGAATGCTATTCTGAACAGGTGGGTTTTCAGTGCGGTTTTGAAGGTGGGGAGTGAGGGATGTGTTTGGGGAGGGCATTCCAGAGGGTAGGGGCGGCCACAGAGAAGGCCCTGTCGCCCCAGGTTTTGAGCCTGATCTTCTTGGGGATCACAAGGAGGCCGGCGTCGCTGGAGCATAGCTCCAGAGAATATGTTGAGCGGAGAGATAGTTCTGGTATTTGTTGTAATGATGGCTGTTGTGCTGTTTTACAGGTCAGGTTACTGGGCCAAGGATATCATCTTCCTGGTGAATGATCATGATCTGATTGGTATGCAGGCCTGGCTGGAGGGCTACCACCACACCAACACTACAGGTCAGTACTAGAGGCTGGAGGGCTACCACCACACCAACACTACAGGTCAGTACTGTAAGTACTAGCGTTTAACATTGGTCTTTTTGACAGAAATGTTACAATAATATGAACATATAATATTATTTGCACAGATCTGTCGAAAGTATAAAACAAAAAAACTTTATAGTGACATCACTCCCACTAGCCCTGGGTCACAGTGTTAGGAATTAACTTTTAATTCTGTCTGTGGCTGTGATCTATGGCTTATTGTCTGTGTATATGTAATGTATATGTTACGTAATATCACATCCGGGCTAGGGTGTAGCAAACGTAGACATACAGTATAAAGGTAGACGCCTCTTCCGGCTCTGGGGCGTGTGTCAAAATTGAAGGCACAATTTTCCAGAGATTCCTTGCGAAGCATTGCGTGCGTAACACAAGTCCCGGAAAAGACGCACTGTGATTGGCCAGTAGTCACTTGAGTGACAGCGAGAGACACGGAGGAGTCGCATGAGTGATGTCACTTGGGCTTTAGAAAATGCCTTCAGCACTTCCGCTTGACTTCCTGCCTTCATTAGAGACACGTCGCTCCAATGAACCAGTGAGGCATCTATTTATTTTTAAGTATCTATGGAAGCAAAGACATACAGGACATTTTTAAATCAATAATCAATACATTTTCTAACATACTACACAACTAAAAAAAGAAAAACAAACCTGCTACAACTCAACTTGATGAAATTGATGGTTGCTATTCAGCCAGCTCTTTACGAGGACTTTACGATAGCGCTAATTCGAGGCTTGCAGGTAACACCTCATCTACACACTACACAGGCAAGGAGCGAGCCTTCCGACGGCGATATGCGACGTAGCCTGAGCCAAAAAAAGAAAGAAAGAAATGTGTAGTGTGTAGATCTCAACCAATAAGTGTTTGGGGACTGAGGCGAAACCTCGCTCAACAGAGATTCTGCGAGCGAATATAGGAGGGGTGGACGACGTCGCTGCACGGCGCGTTGTCGCTCGCGGTACGTCAGGACAGTCACAATGAAAAACATGGATTCTAATGAGATTTCATCGTTCGCTCGCTCGCATCGCTGGCAGTGTAGATGAGGTGTAACCTATTCCCAGTTCCCACATACAGTAACTATTGCAAGGTATAAAAAAACCTGAATCCTTTCCCATTTGACTTGACTTTGACTTTTAACTCTCCTATTAATTCCAATCTCACACTTGCATAATTCTCTTTCAACCAGTCCGTAGAAGGAATGATCTTTTGATCTAGGCTAGTTCTTCTCTCTTGAGCTGAACTTATCGCCACACACCTCTCTTTGTCTTGTTGGTCAGGTATGGACTACTCTCCACTCCAAGGTCGCGGTGGCTCCATCCAGGCAGCACTGTCCTTGGAGCTCAGCAGCGACGTCATCACCAGCTTAGACCTAGTTCTGGAGGGGCTTAACGGTCAGCTGCCCAACCTGGACCTGGCCAACCTCTTCTATGCCTTCTGCCAGAAGATAGGGGTCCTCTGTACCATCCAGGGCAAGGTATGAACTTGAAAACCAACCAGTATGTGCATATTGTTTAGTTTTTCTTTCTGTTATATTGTCCTAGTCTTTTTCGTTTTCATGTAAGTTTGTTTAAAATTCAATAAAAAGTTAATTGAATGAATAAATAAATCAATAAAAATAAAAACCAGTGATGGAAAGCAACTAAGTACATTTACGGACTGTTACATTTTAGAACTTCTACTCCGGTACATCTCTGATCCAAATAATTTAATCTGCTACATTTATTTGAAAATCTAAACTTTAGTTACTTTGTAGATTTATATTGTAATTACAAAACATACATTATTAAACACTTCAGCGGCTCTATATACATTGAAAATAGATAGATCTGCAAGCTGACGATGCGATGCATTTGTGAGCTTGTAGGTCTGCTGTTTTCAAAAGATTTTTAATACATTTGAAAACTTGAAATGAGTATTTTTACTTTTTGTACTTTGATGTCAATACCTTTGTACTTTTACTCAAGTACATTTTTAATTACAGTCTTTTAACTTGTACTTGTATTTCTATGCAAAAAAAAAGATGAGACCCAGGCACTCTTGTAGGAAAATTAAAAGCCTTTAATTTGAAGTGGCTTCATTGCAAGATTAAAAAGGACCTAGGTGCATTTTAATCTTGCAATGCATTAGCTACTTTAAATTAAAGGCTTTTCTATTTTTCTCCAAGAATTCTTTGGTCTCGTCTTTTTTGCACCAATTCTGTAAACCAGTTGTAAAAGATGAGCACCTTGTTGCAGATTTCTAATCTGGCCAAACAGAGTATTTCTATATTGCAGTATTGATACTTTTACCTAAGTACTTTCTCCACCACTGTTGAAAACCGCCTGCAGCCGTTTCAAGAGAATCACATTTACTCTCGCTTTACGTTGCAATCATTTAGCAATGGGCAATAATAATTGTTCGTGTATTCTACGAGTGAAGATTGAGACGTTGGACGGCTGTCATCTCTTCCACAGCTTCAGAGGAACGACTGGGACACTGCGTCGGGTTACAGCCACGCGGTCCAGACCATGATGCTGATGGTACTGAAACAGGCCAGCGGACGTCCCTGGGGAGACCACGGGCTGTTCCTGCGCTACCACATCGAAGCTGCCACCATCACGGGGATCAACAGCTTCCGCCAGTACAAGACTGATGCCACCACCGTCGGCAGGTCGGTGCCATTTTGCTCACGTGGTGACGGAGCAACGGTTCTCTGTCGACGATCCAGTTCAGTCGTTTATACGTTTGCCATTATGATGGGCACTTGTTTTAGCCTCTTGAAATATTCTTGGTCGGCCTGGGCCAGCCGAGCGGTCCAGGCACCACTAGGCTTACCCAGCCAAGGTCGTGGGTTCGAGTCCCGATCCCGACGACCTTTGCTGCGTGTCTCCCCCCCACACTGTCTCCCGTTTCCTGTCAAACTATTGTAAATCTACAATCTACAACAAATATCTTTACAAAATATATATTCATATATATATATATATATATATATATATATATATATATATATATATATATGGAAATTCTTTATTGGGAATAGCCCCTTGAGATGAATCATCTCGTTTTCAATTTATACTTGTTTGTTGGGATGTTAACAATGAATCCAAAATGTATTAATCACCGTTAAGAAATTCTTCAGAGAAAGAAGAAACTCAAAGGACCACTTTTCAACCTATCTTCATATAATGAGTCCTCACTAATAATCATGATAAAATGGCACGATTTCTTCCTACTCAGTTTGTGTCTCATAGGAGGGCTGTGGGCAGTTTAGAAACCGTCTTCCAGTGACATCATCATTAGGCAGATTATTTTTTAAACAAGATTCCTTTACAAAAATGTTTAGATTTTCATTATCGTGAGAACGATGGCTTCCATTTTCGCATTGCAACTTTTCAGGACTAGAAAGCCTGCAGTTTTTATTAGCTTGTATTCCCCATCGATAATGTCACTGGAAGACGGTTTCTGAACTGCCCACAGCCCTCCTATGAGACACAAGCCGAGTAGAAACAAATTGCACCATTTTTTCAAGATTATTAGTGAGGACGGTCTATTATATGAAGAAAAGTGGTCCTTTAACCGTGAACAATTAATTGAAAATTCTGTGGTTCTATCATTGGACGGTTTTCTGTGAATGTAATGCAGTCCCCCCCCACCTTGGTAGCCACGGAAACGTCTCTGCTTTTGCATAATGTGACAGACAAGACAGTGCACTTTTCATTGAATTAGCTCTTCGCTAAGTCCCTCCCCAACCCATCCTTGTCCAATAGGCACGTTAGCAGCGAGGAGACGTGGCAAGCTGTCCTTCTCCCCCATTGAGATGCATATTAAATGACGAGATTTCTCCATATAAATAATCGATCATTTCAGTAGCAAGAGCATCAAAATGTCTTCTAAACCAGTCAACCAGGCCTGCAGTAGGCTATGACATTGCATGACATTATTTAAATAAACTAGAAATATGAGGAAATGACAGAGGGAGAAATGAACTTTTAACGAACGCCCGACAGGAGTTTTCATGTTGCACGGTATGTGCAACATGACGGTTATTAGTATTATTGCCATCACCTGGGTGGTTCAGTCGTATAACTTTCCCGACGTTAGCCGTGTATATGTTCAACAACACAGCCATGCAAAATAACATTGACAGCCATGAGGGTGGCGAAAGCTGCAACAGTTGCTAAACTATTTGGACTGGCATTGGACAATCACTTTTTGTGGTGGGATTTAGCGAAGGGCTAATTGTATTCCTCATAAAAGATGCCATTGCCTGGCCCTTATCTCATATAGTCAAATAATGTATTCATTAAGGAATATAATATGCCTTTTGTATTCTTTCTGTATATCTGCCAAATGTAGATTTTTATGTCAGACATTAGGAAATTAAGATTCTCAAAAAAAGAAAAAAAAAGAACAAAAGCCTTATTATCAACTAATTAGTTAATCGATTGATCCCTACTTGATTGACTGGGGTCCTCCAGGGGTCTATCCCAAGGGGCCAGCTATGCACTCCAACGTTGAAGCGCTGGGCCCTAGTGGTAAGAGGAAGGACTGCAGGCAGACCCGTGGATTCATGACGAGGAAACCCCGTGCAGCTGGGCTTTAACATTGAGCGCTCGTTTGCACTTCCGCATTTGACCTACAAATTTTGGAGGTCAAATGCGGAAATGCGCCCAAAAAGGCGTAAATAGACGGTTCCTCCGGTGGCTTCAAAATGCCACTGAGCAACTTCCACTGACATGAATAGCGGAGGGGGAGGAGCTTCGCGCCAGATCAGTCTCTATCCTTTTAATACTCTATGGTCTATCCTTAGTTGGCCCACTCCTTTGTTCCTCTACACCAAATCTGAAAATATCTGCAAGCTTGTAGGTCTGCAATCATTTTCATCTTTGTTATTTCCTTGTAATCATGCGTGTGTGTTCTGAATTTGATATTGTGACGCTGTAGATGGGGTGACTTTGTGCTTTTTATCATTGTAATTCTACTGATCTGACAGATTATTTTTAAAATAATTGTTAAAAAGCTTCATATTGTGATATAGATGCCTACTCATTGCTAGAGAGTAGGCATGTAAGTTTGTAACGTATATCAATATAAACTGGTGGCAATTTAAATTGATTTAATAAAAACATGTATCGCGATACATAATTATGTTGAAAGATACATATGTTAAAAAACAGGATTCGAGATTTGAGGAAGAGAAATGATTAAAAATGTTTCCTGTCATTTGCTATACAGTATTGAAAACAAACCATATTGTAAAAGAACAATACCAGACAATACTGGATTTGTTTAAAACAATCGTGAATCGTATCGTGAACCCAATATCGTGATTCAAATTGTATCGTGAGTTGAGTTTATTAAACAGAAAATGCATTTTCAGGTCAGGATACCAATATTATCCAATCAGGATAGAGAACGCAGTCAGGATGGAATACAATTGTGATGACACAAAGAAGTGAGCAGACAAAATTGGAACTGGAACACTATAAAGATTAAGCTCATAAATAGCTACTCTCTCCTGATGGTCTGGAATTTTGTCACCTACCTGAAAATGTATTTTCTGTTTATTAAAGAGCTGGAGAGACAGGGAGACCTCTGTTACTGAACAAACACTATAGCAATGATTACTGTCACAACTTTTTGTTTTGACAAAAGAATATCACTCACTTAGCCTACCTTTTAGTCCAGTCAATTTCAGATCCTTTGTATGCAGTATTTGATATGATTGCAGATATTCAGTATTAATGACTTGGATCTGGAATCTGGACTAATGCTGCACGATTCTTGCTCAAATGTGCTGAACATTACTACATTCAAAATGTGGCACCTGGGGCCAACTACTGTGGCTTTAAACAGACTACATCAAATGCTTGACCTAAACCTCTCTTAAAGTCCCTCTCATGTAGCAAAAACACAAGAGTAACTAAAACGAATTGGACAGCCAACCACCAGTGTTGCACGTTTCTCGCTCAAATTTAGAAATGAGATCTCATAGGTGTCTAGATTGCAACCTTTTTTTTGTGCAGCACTAATCTGGACTGGACTGTGTTTTGTTTTCCACAGGCTCTTCGAAGGAATGTTTCGTAAACTCAACAATCTCTTGGAACGCCTCCACCAGTCCTACTTCTTCTATCTCATGCCTTCGCTCTCTCGCTTCGTCTCCATCGGTTACTACATGCCAGCCTTCGGCCTGCTTGCTCTGATCCTGTTGCTTCGTGTATCCTTTTGGTAAATGTCAATGGTACGATATTTGTACAGCGTCTTGCGTTTTACAATTTCACCCACGCACACACATACAGTACTACTCAGTGCTCACTCACCGACAGATGCAATGTAGTACCAACCTCGTCATTGGGAGGGTGTCCGGAGAACTTTACCAACTCGCCACTATTTAGTGCATTTTTGTTTGACTTCAACTTCATTTAAATTGCATTGAATTGAGAGAGAGAGAGGAGAGTTGTTTAGAGTTAACACTAGAGAAAGTAGGAATGCTAAAAGTTTAAACACCGAAACAGTGTAATTCATTAGTAAACAATTCCTGAAATGGTAGGCCTTACTTATCATTGGTATTCACATACTCGCACAAAATAATTTGATCACTTTGGAAATGAACTATAACATCTGTGAGTTTGACACACTACACTGATGAAGACAGCATGTTAGCATAACGATGAAGACATTGATGAAGAATTTTCGCCGTGGCGACTTGGTAAACTGGCGAGTTCTCATTCATTGGGAGCAGTTAGGTGAGTGTATATCGCTCAAAGACACTTTGAGATTCAGCCAGACAACCAAACCAGGAACACTCCCAAGTCCCAAGCATCTTTTGGTGATATTTTTACATCAATTGGATTGGATGGAAACCTGAAATGAATAAATATAGACTTGTTGTTGCACACATTCAGTATAAGCTTGGAAGACTTTGATGCCATTTGTGTTAACATTTGATTTGATAGGTAAAATTAAATGTGTTGAATCTAAATGTGGGCGCCCTTGACCAATGATACAGGCCTTAGACTTATGGGTTCAACTTGTATCTCCTCCACCAAGAGAAGAAGATGACATCGAGCAGGTTAGATGAACTCTCTTTCTCTATCTATCTCTTTGCCTTCTCCTTTTATTTCATGACAAAAGAAGATAATGAATAATTTTTGCAAATGTGTAAGTGTAACCATATTCCAGTGGGAAAAGAACAGTACTCAACTTCTTCCAGTGTTGATTTTGTCGACTAAAACTATGACAAAAAATGTTCGACTACCTTTTTTCACTGACAAACTAAATGGAAACTAAATGAAAACTTAAGCTATGATGACTAAATCTATGTCTATGTTCACAATTTCATCAACAAATAAAAACTAGGCTAAAATGTTAGGAAGGGACTAGTGGACAAGAGATCCAGTATAAGTCAAACTGGCAGATCTACAAGCTCACAACGCTTTGCGCTGCGACGCGTTGTGAGCTTGTAGATCTGCTATTTTCAGCTGGCTATTGGCTATTTTCAGCAAGTGTCATTACGACGGCATCAAGGCCCGCCAAAATGCATGTTAGTCGACTAAATCAACTGTAGATTTAGTCGAATAAAATATGATATTTAATTAAGTCGACTAAAACATTCCGGGTGACTAAAACTAACTAACTAAATGAAAACTATTCAAGAGGCTGTGACTAAAACTAAAACTAAAAATTTGCTTCTTCTGTCCACTGTGTCACTAGCCCTCCAGTCCCGGGGTGCTGTCTGTGTTAACTCCACTGGTGATCAGCCACCTCACAGGTGCAGCTCTGTACACGCTGCCCATCCATTCTCAGGAGATGGCCGTGGAGCACTTCCCCGTGTCTGAGACGGAGGCTGTGGTCCTGACAGTCATTGCCATCTACACGGCAGGCCTTGCTCTTCCTCACAACACAAACAGGTAGACGCTGATGCTAGCTGACATAGATTACTCATTCCCCACCTATATTACATTAACTTTTTTTTTGTCAAAGTTTTTTAATGGTTTTTCAATTAAGCATACAAAATACACATGACTTACTCAAAAAAATATGACAAAAACAAACAAAAACCTAAACGCCCCTCCACATTCTGTTGATAATAGTGATTATATCATCTGTAATGTATTAGAAAATTAATTAATTGTTAATCCAACCATCCTTTAATATACAAATAAAAGTAGTCCCATATTTCATGGAACTTTCCTTTGGGCGAGATTAATTAATGATCACAGATGGCCTAGGGCGAGATTGGACGAGATAAGGGTTTATTATAATGTTTAATAAGGATTCTTTCCGGCTCTTGGCATCATCATCGCCATGCAACGCTTCGCTTCCACGTCGGTGACGTCATGGATCATTTTCCATCCTCCTGTCCCCGGCTAGATCGAAAAACACTCTTTGTGTTGGAATTGAGCTCAGATTGAGGTGATCATACAAAACATCCATGTTTTTGGGAGGTCAATAAAACATTATGGCGACCTCGGGGGACCGTTTCAGCTGTTGTGATCTAACGCAGGGCCCTGCTATGCTTCCGTGTTCCCGGAAGTAGGTCAATACTGGTGGTGTCGCTTCAAATACGGACGGCGCAGGCTGAAAAGCGTGGCAGTGCCAACTAGGCCTTTAAGCAACTAGTAGACTTTTCAACTAGTCGACTAGTAAATCCACTAGTTGACCTTGTTGGTACTAGTTGACTAGTTGATAAGAAAATATATATATATACTTTTTCCCCGTTTTTGTAGGCCTTAAGATCAGATAGATTATAGTTATAGTCACCAATGTACACCGTTTTTAAATGTACAACTATATGTACAAATATTATTATAATGTTTTTATTATTATTATTATTATTATTATTATAATAGGTAGGCCTAGTTAAACAACTAATCGACTAGTAAACTAGGCAACTAGTCCCATGTAGCCCTCAGTAAAAATCACTAGAAGTGAAAGCCCTAGCACCAACCACTAGATGGTGCTGTTGGCTTGGAAAGAGTTGACCCTGATATATTTCTACTTGCAAAAAAGAGATTTCAACCTTACTACTACTTTTTACTACTAGGACTTATCAGAGGAAATTATGTAAAAAGAAATATAGTTTTTTGCAAAAGTTATGCACATAATTATTAAAATAATAATAATAGGCCCAGGCCGTAGCGTAACAGTCTGGGTACCGGACTGGTGATCCAGTCGCGGTGTGCCGCGGGTTCGACTCCCGAACCCGACACGGCCTTTACCGCATGTCATCCCCCCATCTCTCTCCCGTTTCCTGTCAGCCTACTATCTGTCCCTTAAAAAATCAATAAAAGGCGTAAGCCGCAAAAAATATCTTTAAAAAAATAAAATAATAATAATAATATTTTACATTTGGGGGATATCTTTCACAATAATAAATAGTCCAGAGATTTTTAATTTGTGTGAATTTCAGCCTCTGGGGGGGGGGGGGGGGGTATTTATATGCAAATCTGACGGCATTGCAATGAACATTTGCAACTTTTGGTCACTGGCTAAGTTATGCTCCGTTGTACAATGGTCTGGCACACTGAAAACATTAATACCCTAGCTTTGCGTCCGCCATGTGTAGAACAGCCTGTAGAACAGCTATTTTAGGCACGCGAGTTTAAACGGTTATGGTGTCAATGACTTTTTCTCTCTTTTTTTCACTTTTTTGTGCTGTGTAACTCTCCACCACCAGGCTCCTGACAGGGCAGGGTACCGAGCAGGGTTGGAAGGTTCTGAAGCTGGTGGCTGTGTTGTACTTGGCTGTGCTGCTGGGCTGCACCGCCCTCATCAACTTCTCCCTGGGCTTCATCTTGGCGGTCACCTTGGTGCCCATGGCCGCCTACATCACACCCCACGTACCCAAGTAATACACTCTACGCATCATTATTCATTTTTGTCTTTCACTTTGCTTAGTGCTGGATAATGGACTACCTGGAATTAAGTAGTTGGTTCCTTCCCTGAAATTCACTCACAATTCACCATTTCAAAATAACTAAACGATGAAACAATTTGTGTTCCTTTTGGAACCTAAACGATTTGGGACTTTACAAGTTGCCCCACGAGTCGTGCATACTATTGAAAACAACCAAGCAGCACTAACAACATGTAGCACATATTAGTACATACTAACATGCTTCTTCTTTCCCTCCTGCCTCCCTCCCCCCATGCAGGGCTCTGTCAGCCTTCATCATGATCGCCCTCAGCCCCGCCTGCACGCTCCTCTTCTGTGTGTTCTTCTTCCAGGAGCTGCAGGAGACGCCCGTCAGCTTCATGGAGGGCTGGATGCTCTTCCTGTCCGTCATCTCGCAGGGCATCCTGGACAACTGCCTGTACGGCTCTCTGGTCTACCCTCTGGTGTCCTTGATGGTCTACCCCTGCTGGCTGCTGTTCTGGAACATTCTCTTCTGGAAGTAGCTCTATTAGATTCTTTCTACTCGTACAACACGTGGGGATGATTGTGGACACACAGGCAATGACAGTGTGGGTGGGGGAGGGGGGTGTCTGAATGTCAGTGGACACTATGATTTGTACTCAGGTTTTGCCTTCCAATGGATAGAGCATGAAGAGCGACTGACTTAATGTCCGTTAGTAACATTGCCTGTTCATTTGTCTTGGAAAGTACACACGTTTGTTTTTTGTTGGTTTTGTGATGTTTATACTTCAAGCACTTCATTATTATTATTATTTATTATTATTAATTAATATAAGTGGAAAATGATCTAATTAATTCAAAGAAAAGGCTTTCAGTTCAAGGATAATTACAGATTCAGTGTATTGTTAAATTTGAAATCACAGATCATGTTGTTTCCATGTTATTGAGAATGGAGTGCTTTTGTATTCAAATGGGGGGCCTTTCTAAAGCAGTGGTTCCCAAAGTGGGGTCTGGGGACCCCCAGGGGTCCTTGCGGGAGTTCCAGGGGGTCCCCAGCTAAATGATAGTTAGGAACCAAATGGACCGTTATGGGTCTGTAACGCGGTCCGTTTGGTTCCATTTGTACACTCTCAGAGTTAAATTAACATTGATTTTACAATATAAATTGGGGTCTCAGAGATAGAAATGCCATTACATGGGGGTCCGTAGACTAATGCATGTCAAACTAAACATGCCCATGAAATTAAACGGGTTGAGAATCATTGCTAGAGCCGTAAGAATCTTCTCTTATGGGGTTCCCTGGCATGTCTTTTCAAATGGGGGTCCACGGGTTAATTTGGGGGTCCTTGACATGAAACAGTTTGAGAACCACTGAGTTCTAAAGTGTAATCATTATGTGTAACAGCTGGTGATGTTGGTTAAAGCTGCACTCTGTAACTTCTGTGTCCTTACCAGGGACTGGAACCTGGTTTTGCAATTCAAGTGCTGACATTTTATGCCTGCTAAGTAAGTAAGTATCTTAGTATGTTAGTATGTAAACATACTTTACCATACAGATAAAATTCACACACAAAAAAAGGTTTAAATACTTTGCTGTGAATGTTTTAAGGGGTATATTCTATTTTCTGGTACACGAGGAAAACTACTGCACTGGGTGTTTTAATTAATGATCGTTTGTCAGTGATGTGGATGAGCTCATCTTAAAGGAGAATTACATGCTAGAAGGCTTTCTTACCTTTATTTGTAGGCCTAGTTGTTACGTCCCCACCAAAGAGGTCCTGGTGTTACTTTGTGCAAAAGCGCATTATTGGCTATTTCCCCTACCATAAGCCCTCAATGAATTGAATTGCATTGAATTGAATGGGGCATTGGGGTGTTGTGCTAATTCGCTTATTGCCATCGCTCATATATATCCTCTCTTCATAATGTAAATGGTATCCCACGCAGCACACTTTACTACTAATTTCGATGGAAATAAATTGAGGACTTATATTAGCGGAAATAGCCAATAATGCACTTTTGCACAAAATAACACCTGGACCTCTTTGGTGGGGACGTAACGACTACAAATAAAGGTAAGAAAGCCTTCTAGCATGGAATTCTCCTTTAAACGAAATAAGGCAAAAGCTCCAACATGATCTAAGCCAGGGAGGAAAGGTGAACAACCACTTTCAGCCTGGCGTCCCTATTTTGTCACTGTAGGACCAAAATAATGAAAATAGATCTACGTTCTCACAACACCACGTAGGCTGGTAGATCGGCTGTTTGTACTATTCATGGTACAATTAAATAATAGGGCTTAAGTGGTTACGACAGAGAAGCTGTGCCACATCTGAAGGTCTGCAGGTGCTGCACAAAGTGTCACTATTTGTGTTTTTATACTTGTTTGTTAACTGAACCATGTGTACTATTTTTAATTTATAAATGCCAAAATAAAAGACAGATGTGATCGATGATGACTTGATGATGAATTAGAAAATGGTACCGTATATATTTCTCATCTTATTCCATGCAGTGGTTGAAAGTAACCAAGTACATGTACTCTATTATACATAAAGGACGGCGGCACCAATTTTCAACCTATCTTCATATAATTGGTCCTCACCAATGTTATATCGTAAATGGTGGCATTTATATAGCGCTTTTATCCAAAGCATTTTTTTGTAATTTGTTTGTGCATTACATTCACACACCTGCACATGGGGAGCAATTAGGGGTTCATCATCTTGCTCAAAGACACTTGGACACTAACTCTGGGGGAGCCCGGGATCGAACTCAACGCTAAGAAAAAGTAGAATCATGATTATCTGAAGTAGGGAAGACAGACATTCAGTCTTTACTGACTTTCATCTGGCTGGCACTGCCCTTGGTGTGTGCAGTCAGATCACTTATTTGGGCCATATTATCTCTGATGGACATCTATAGACAGCGACGCAAGCTGTATGCCCAAGCGAACATGCTGTGTCACAAACTTAGCATGTGCTCGGTAGGCTTACCTGTGGAGATATCGCTCTTTAGATCCGTCTGTACACCGCTGTATACTGCACACCTTTGGTGCCGCTACAGAGAAAGCAGCATCAGACGACTCACAGTGGCCTATAATGACTGTATGAGGCTGCTGCTGAGAGTGCCAAGAAGCTCCAGTGCTAGCCAGATGTTTGTTAGTGTCCGGGTACCTACTGTACCTGCTCTGCTGTATATACAGTATGTAACCTTATGTACAGGTTCATGTGTAGGGCATCTGAGTCAATAAATGACATCATCGCTGTAATAACGGACCCTACACGCAGTTCGGTTAGGTTCTCATCTATATGGGCATTTTATTTGTATTTATTTTTATAGAAATACAGTACTGTACAGTGGAGCTGGGACTTGGTTGGTGAAACACCAAATACAGAAAGGGATATTGCTGTTGTTAGTTTGGACTCTCTCCTGTGACCAATCCGGTGCTGGTTAAACCACAGGTCAACCGCCACCACGATAGGTTCCAGGGTCACTGAATCACTAAGCCACTCCACCACGGCAAGGTCACAGCAAAAGGAGTGGAAGTGGCCCTTAAAAGGGCCGGGGGGGGGGGGGTACAGGGTCTTGAGCTCTCAGTTTAAATGGGCTAGCCAATGGTCTAGCATCTTTCTCCCTGTCTCAGCTGTCCAGTGGATGTTGTCTCTCCCGGTTTTGAAGTCCCGCTCTTGGAGTTTGGGGAGGTGGTTCTGGGCTGTAATGGTGGCGTTCAGGTCCCACATGATCCTCTTCTCACTCTGCTCCAGGCGCTCAGAGAAGGTGACCAGGGGGACAATGATTTTTGCTGCCGGGAAAGCTGTTTGGGCCGTTGCCACTGCCAATTCCATGGCCTTTTGTGCTGTGGTCATTGTACGCCGGGAACGCTCGTTGATCCCGAACGATAGAACAACTGTTTGGACCTGGGTGTTGGGTTTCACTTTCTTGAGTAGCTCCACAGCATGCTGGAACTTTGCTCCTGGATAACTTTCGATCTGCAAGTCGGTCTGTGTGAAAGGTGGGATGTTACTCAAGTTCGAGTCCCCGATGATGAGAGTCTTTTTCTTTGCGTCCAGGTTCCACTTCTCGTTCTTTTGGTTGGTGTTGGGGTGTCTGGTGGGCTTCCATGTACGAGGTGGGATCGGAGTCAGGCACAACCATGGGACTGTTGTTCGGCTCCCATCGCCTCCCTCACTCGGTGTGATCTGTGGGGTGGTCCGCTCTGGGTCCCCCTGGTGCCGTCTCCGTCGAGGGGCCCTTTGCGGTAGTGGCAGTAGTCCTGTGAGGTTCTGCGTCAAAGCCGTGGGCCTCTGCGGTGAAGGGGTTTGCAGGTGAGGCCCGCCACAGTATCTCTGAACGGTTTTGGCCAGCCACTCATCCTCCTTGATCCTCCATCTCTCCTCCCTGCACTCCTCCGAGTGGTCGACCACAGCATTGAAACTACCAGAGTAATAACTTCGTGTCACCGCCATCATAATGGATAGGTCTTCTCCTGCTAAGTTTCTGAGCTGTACTGTCTCTCCCAAAGAAGTGATGTGTAACAGTGTGTAGGCTACAGCCAGGCTTTATTCTGTTGGTTGCCCGTTGCCCATTGGCTGATGCCTAGCAACGGTTTGTGCACAGAACGCTCTGACGTCACCCATATCAACAAACAGCTGCAGGTGGACCACGCGAGATATCAACACTAGGTTTGTGTATTTGTGTTGTCATGGCGACATCTCCACACGACCAAAGGACAGTGCCAGGTAAATAATCATGGTGACGTGTGTCAATATTTTTCTTTTGCCTTATGTTTTTTTTGCCTTATGTTTTTAACGGCTAACGGTTAGCTTGCAAGCTAACCGTTAGCTTCCAAGCTAACTCTGCTGTTTACATTTTGTTTTGAGGGCGTTAACGTCCTCAAACAAATTGCTTTGTTTATTATGGTAATGAGGAATTTATATATATTTCAGACATTATGCCATAGCCTACTAGTTATTGTGATTTGGGTAGGTGCCTTTCACGATGTGTTTTCCACAGTAGGCCTAACCTAATGGATGTTTAGCATTTCAGTCAGCAGAGATTTGTTTATAGTAGGCCTACTACTTATTGATGAGCTCATTTAGTTGCTTAGGGCTTGTGAGCGAAAAAGATTATTTTTCTCAAATCAGCTTGAATAAGCCTGTGCCAACAAATAGGCTAACTAGCTGCTAAACATTCTTGTCCTATGGTGTGCATTAGATAACGGTCATATAAAGTCATTTAAATGTGCTATTTTGTATATATAATCAACTCCATGGACAAACAACAGCCATAACATAATCACAAGTGCTTGTCATGCCTTGATGTATCATGGGTTAGATAGCCAAGGAAATAGACAAGATAAAAGCCAGTAATCTTGTTTCCAAACATTTTACCAGGTCCAGTCTGTGTCTTCCAGAATATTTGTGGGAGTTACTGATTTTGACTTTGGGCTTGGTGTAACTGTCATACCACAATATTACGTGTAGGCCTATAATGTGCCGTAAATGAGAAAATAGTGTCCCCACTTTACCTGTATTCACATTAATCAAAAAGTTGATTTTCACAAACATGTAGGCCTACTGTATTGAAAAGTTTGGCCAGTCAATTCAAGAAAAGCTAAGGTGTGGCAAGGACTCCTGATAGCATCAACATCAATGGCCATTCAGACATAGGCTATAAAGCTACTTAAAAGTACAACAGTCATGCTGCTTCATCATGTAAACATATTCAACTACAATTCTCTACGACACATGCAACAATTTGATGGTGGCCAAACCATCTTGTAAATAACACAACAAACAATGTGTGGAACTAAATTTAACATATCAATATTAAATGTACCTAAAAGCCTTGAGTTAAAAACACTAGAGGTGTAAAAAAACTAAGCTTTTTTTATGCAGTCTCTGTTCTGAGATGCGAGATTCAGCACCATGGACAGTGTCATGGACAGAGCAGCATTGTGTTCACTGTGAGAACTTTATTTTTCAGTTCATCATCACAGCAAGGTCTGTTCCATGTTGAAAAGCTCATTCAAGTTGAACTTATTTAAACATTCTATGCAACAATATGAATAAGTCAGACCACAGAGTCTACTGATGACTTTAAAACACATCAACCTAGATCAAATAGCACACGGCAACACAGGTCTACAGTTTTTCAAGTAGTCCTCTCAGGGTCTTACATTTTCAGAGCATTCCTTGTGTGCATAGTTTAGAGATCAAAGTCAAAGTCGTACGATTTGTCACACACCTCAGTGAAATTTTTTCCCCACATTTGACCCATCTCTTGCTGGGGAATCATTTGATTAGTTGATTTAACCCCCCAATCCAACCCTTTGATGCTGAATGCCAAGCAGGGAAGCGTTGGCTCCCATTTCTGCAGTCTTTGGTATGAGACAGCCGGGGCTCGCACCCCGACCTCCCAGTTTCAGGGCACACACTCTAGCCACAAGGCCACTATCTGGTCAAAGACAGAAATGGATTCATAAAAAGTTAAATCATGATTATCCGAAGTAGGGAAGACAGACATTCAGTCTTTCCTGACTTCCATCTGGCTGGCACTGCCCTTAGTGTGTGCAGTGACATCACTTATTTCGGGCCATATTATCTCTGATGGTCTTTCAGATGACAAGGATATCTATAGACAGCGAGCTGTATGCCCAAGCGAACATGCTGTGTCACAAATTTAGCATGTGCTCGGTAGGCCTACCAGTGAAGATATCGCTCTGTAGATCCGTCTGTACGCTGCTGTATAGCCTACTGCACACCTTTGGTGCCGTTACAGAGAAAGTAGCATCAGACGACTCACAGTGGCCTATAATGACTGTATGAGGCTGCTGCTGAGAGTGCCAAGAAGCTCCAGTGCTAGCCAGATGTTTGTTAGTGTCCGGGTACCTACTGTACCTGCTCTGCTGTGCTATATACTGTACGTAACCTTATGTACAGGTTCATGTGTAGGTCATCTGAGTCAATAAATGACATCATCGCTGTAATAACGGACCCTATACACGCAGTTCGGTTAGGTTCTCATCTATATGTGCATTTTATTTATTTATTTTATTATCTTTATTATTATCTTTTTTGTGATATGGATCTCCCTGGGTCTGAAATAAAGATTGATTGATTGAGCTCGGAAACTTGCAAGTTCCCATCCAGCCACTCTACCGGCCACTCTGTCCCTGAGCCACTGCTGCCCCGGCACCATTTGTGTCTACTCAGTCTGTGTCCCAGAGGGAGAATATTATTGTACTTTTACTCCACTACATTTATTTGAAAGCTTTAGTTACTAGTTACTTTGTAGATATTGATTATTACTACACAACATACATTACCCACTTCAGCCCTACAGTAGATACATTTCGGCCATTTGAAAATAGCCGATCTATAAGCTCACAATGCTTTGCGATGCAATGTATTGTGAGCTTGTAGATCGGTTATTTTCAAAATATTTTTAGACATTTCTACATATGAAAACATGTGAAACGGGACAGGCATAATGACTACTTTCTACTTTAAGTACATTTTGATACCAAATACTTTTGAACTTTCACTCAAGTATAATTATTAACCTTTTTGTTTTTTACTTTTCAGCTTCACCCAGTTGAGTGCTACCCACAGAGGAGCGTGGAGGATGGAGCAGTGCCTTGCTCAGGGACACTTTAAACCATATGGGACCTTCGGCTTCCCAGGCGGGCTCTCGAACCATTCAGCTATGGCCGCCGAACGTGCTTCGAGGAATGACCAACAGACCCAGGTCAGTGAAGGGTCCTGGACATCACTATATGCTTCAAAGTGAGGCTCTACTAAGTACTCAACCCAGTACTTTAGTCAAAGTAAAACATTAAACTATATGAATGTTGCTCAGTCAAATTTGAAGTAGGTGCTTTTAAAAATGCTATTATTGTTTGTCTTTAAGTCTTGATGAATTGAATACACAGGACCTTGATGGGAACAAGCCCTGG
Organism: Protomyctophum parallelum; assembly: GCF_964188405.1. Lineage (NCBI taxonomy): Eukaryota > Metazoa > Chordata > Actinopteri > Myctophiformes > Myctophidae > Protomyctophum > Protomyctophum parallelum. Next base: position 14,788,079 of record NC_139709.1, read on the forward strand.
GGGATTATTTGGGTTATCCTTTTAGCAATAAAGTATTCAATCAATCAAAACAAGTCACACCAGAGGCCACATATCAGGGCTCACAGAGCAGGAGTGATGTCTGTCATGTGACTTGTGTATTGATCTAAACGGTTAAATCACCAGTTCTAGCACTGCATGTTCTAAGACAATGGTAACGGTCTCATCAGCTTCTTATCCGAGTTAATCACACGTTTTACCATTAACTATGTGTCGTGTGAATTACTCAGGTGGCTTCAGACCTGTGCAACTCAGAGCTGTATGCAGGGCAGGAATTTCAAGGAGGCCACGAAGGCCATGGCTGTCGTTGCCCCTCACAAACATGAAAAATGAGTCTATGGAAAGAGGGGTCAACCAATATTGTGGATTTTATTACACCACCTAGCTCTGGTCCATAGCCCTAATGCCCTTTGCTGCCGTTGCATTAAGGCTCTGGTCCATAGCCCTAATGCCCTTTTCTGCCGTTGCATTAAGGCTCTGCCACTCTTTGCTTCTAGCCCTCGCATGAAATGCAGACCAGCCTCTCCTCTGTAGCGGAAATATTAAAAAAGTTTTACCTACTCACCAATACAAAGACGGCTTGTTTAATTAGAAAGCCTACTTTCCTTAGTGGACGCACTCTGAGCCCCCCACCACACGTATAACATGTACTTTTTGGCCGGAAAGGGATTGTTTTTCCACCGGAAGCGCCCTCTACCGATATTACCAAGAGAAAGATCTCATATACAGGATTTTCCATACAATTCGGATCCCAGGAATTCATCAAAAATAATTATTATAAAGATTCGAGCACATCTTGACTATTTCTAAATCTACCTTTTTACTCTAATTGTCATTGGTGGTTTGAGGGCCATCTATAATCCTATAATTTCCACGAGGTGTCAGTGTTGCACAATACAGCAGGTTTCCCCAGGCGACTGAAGAAAAGGGTAAACATGCAGGTGGGTCACCAATTTAATTCAATTTAATTGATTGGAGGAAGGCCTCTCTCTATCCTGATTGGATGAAGAATGGGCCCTCTAGCCAAAAAATGAAACCTATGCTTTTTTGACCCCCAGGGGTGAACTGAGGACAGGGAGGAACTCCTTATATGGTCAGCACACTATAGTAGGGAGGATTATCACAAAAAAGAAAAAGAAAAGTGATATTTGAATCAAGTGAAATCACTGAAGATAACTATTTTAGTTGTATCTCAGTTTGCATTTGAAATGTACATAGCACTTGTATTTGTACTTGTATTTGACACTTTTATGTCACAGGTCCGCTGTGTTGATTTGGACCGCACACAAGTGGTTATGTAAGGGATAATGTATGGCTGAGTGATCATTGTTCATAGATGAATCACCGCCTGAAGGTGATTTATTTATCTATCTGGCATTTATCTAGCTGGCAATGGTTCTTGAAAGTAAAGTAAAATATAATGTTGACCATTTTGGGGAACACAACGTATGTGTTGATATTGTGGTAAGAAAAGAACATAATCACACTCCGCTAGTTCTCATTTTGATATGATTATTATGGATTTCTCCTCTTGCTAGAGTTGTACATTAACAATTATGAAAGATGGCAAAGTGCCATGCCAAAACAAAGTTTGTATTACAAATATGTATTGGCCCAAAGTATTGTACTAACAATTCACATTGTGGTTGTAATATTTGTTAGATTGACTGATTGATTGCTTGATTGATTGAATACTTTATTAACAGTTTGCAGAAAAAAAGCACAGGAAAGTACAGTTCAAGACAAAATCTGCTAAGAGGATCTATAACTCAAGATATCCATGGCTTGTTTCCATTGATGTCCTTCATATTCAATTCCTAGATGTTACATTACCATTTAGAGTTACATGATATTCATAGAAACAGAAACAGCAACTCATTTTCAAAGCCAACCACATGTATTCATGTCTCAGTTACAGAAGGCTACAAGTCAAATACAAAAAAGAATATAGCTGCAAGCAGCGATAAGCGGGACCAAGGAGATAGAGAGAGAGAGAGAGAGAGAGAGAGAGAGAGAGAGAGAGAGAGAGGGTGGAGACAAAGAGAGGGTGGAGACAGCGAGAGAGTGGAGAGAGAGCTAGAGAGACAGAGAGGACAGAGTGTGGATACAGGGACAGAGAGACACAGGGACAGAGAGTGTGGAGACAGAGAGAGGACAGAGTGTGGAGACAGAGAGAGGACAGAGTGTGGAGACAGAGAGAGGACAGAGAGTGTGGAGAGAGAGAGAGAGGGTGGAGACAAAGAGAGGGTGGAGACAGAGAGAGAGTGGAGAGAGAGCGAGAGAGACAGAGTGTGGAGACAGTGAGAGGACAGAGTGTGGAGACAGTGAGAGGACAGAGTGTGGAGACAGTGAGAGGACAGAGTGTGGAGACAGTGAGAGGACAGAGTGTGGAGACAGAGAGATGACAGAGAGTGTGGAGACAGAGAGAGGACAGAGTGTGGAGACAGTGAGAGGACAGAGTGTGGAGACAGAGAAAGGACAGAGTGTGGAGACAGAGAGAGGACAGAGTGTGGAGACAGAGAGAGGACAGAGAGTGTGGAGACAGTGAGAGGACAGAGTGTGGAGACAGAGAGAGGACAGAGAGTGTGGAGACAGAGAGAGGACAGAGAGTGTGGAGACAGTGAGAGGACAGAGTGTGGAGACAGTGAGAGGACAGAGTGTGGAGACAGAGAGAGGACAGAGTGTGGAGACAGAGAGAGGACAGAGTGTGGAGACATTGAGAGGACAGAGAGTGTGGAGACAGAGAGAGGACAGAGTGTGGAGACAGAGAGAGGACAGAGTGTGGAGACAGAGAGAGGACAGAGTGTGGAGACAGAGAGAGGACAGAGTGTGGAGACAGAGAGAGGACAGAGAGAGGACAGAGAGTGTGGAGACAGAGAGAGGACAGAGTGTGGAGACAGAGAGAGGACAGAGTGTGGAGACAGAGAGAGGACAGAGAGTGTGGAGACAGAGAGAGGACAGAGTGTGGAGACAGTGAGAGGACAGAGTGTGGAGACAGTGAGAGGACAGAGTGTGGAGACAGAGAGAGGACAGAGTGTGGAGACAGAGAGAGGACAGAGTGTGGAGACAGTGAGAGGACAGAGTGTGGAGACAGTGAGAGGACAGAGTGTGGAGACAGAGAGAAGACAGAGTGTGGAGACAGAGAGAGGACAGAGTGTGGAGACATTGAGAGGACAGAGAGTGTGGAGACAGAGAGAGGACAGAGTGTGGAGACAGAGAGAGGACAGAGTGTGGAGACAGAGAGAGGACAGAGAGTGTGGAGACAGTGAGAGGACAGAGTGTGGAGACAGAGAGAGGACAGAGAGTGTGGAGACAGAGAGAGGACAGAGTGTGGAGACAGTGAGAGGACAGAGTGTGGAGACAGTGAGAGGACAGAGTGTGGAGACAGTGAGAGGACAGAGAGTGGACAGAGAGTGTGGAGACAGTGAGAGGACAGAGTGTGGAGACAGAGAGAGGACAGAGTGTGGAGACAGAGAGAGGACAGAGAGAGGACAGAGAGTGTGGAGACAGAGAGAGGACAGAGTGTGGAGACAGAGAGAGGACAGAGAGTGTGGAGACAGAGAGAGGACAGAGTGTGGAGACAGTGAGAGGACAGAGTGTGGAGACAGTGAGAGGACAGAGTGTGGAGACAGAGAGAGGACAGAGTGTGGAGACAGAGAGAGGACAGAGTGTGGAGACAGTGAGAGGACAGAGTGTGGAGACAGAGAGAGGACAGAGTGTGGAGACAGTGAGAGGACAGAATGTGGAGACAGTGAGAGGACAGAGTGTGGAGACAGAGAGAAGACAGAGTGTGGAGACAGAGAGAGGACAGAGTGTGGAGACATTGAGAGGACAGAGAGTGTGGAGACAGAGAGAGGACAGAGTGTGGAGACAGAGAGAGGACAGAGTGTGGAGACAGAGAGAGGACAGAGAGTGTGGAGACAGTGAGAGGACAGAGTGTGGAGACAGAGAGAGGACAGAGAGAGGACAGAGAGTGTGGAGACAGAGAGAGGACAGTGTGGAGACAGTGAGAGGACAGAGTGTGGAGACAGTGAGAGGACAGAGTGTGGAGACAGTGAGAGGACAGAGAGTGGACAGAGAGTGTGGAGACAGTGAGAGGACAGAGAGTGTGGAGACAGTGAGAGGACAGAGTGTGGAGACAGAGAGAGGACAGATAGTGTGGAGACAGAGAGAGGACAGAGTGTGGAGACAGTGAGAGGACAGAGTGTGGAGACAGTGAGAGGACAGAGTGTGGAGACAGTGAGAGGACAGAGAGTGGAGACAGTGAGAGGACAGAGTGTGGAGACAGTGAGAGGACAGAGAGTGGAGACAGAGAGAGGACAGAGAGTGTGGAGACAGTGAGAGGACAGAGTGTGGAGACAGAGAGAGGACAGAGAGTGTGGAGACAGTGAGAGGACAGAGTGTGGAGACAGAGAGAGGACAGAGAGTGTGGAGACAGTGAGAGGACAGAGTGTGGAGACAGTGAGAGGACAGAGTGTGGAGACAGAGAGAGGACAGAGTGTGGAGACAGTGAGAGGACAGAGTGTGGAGACAGTGAGAGGACAGAGTGTGGAGACAGTGAGAGGACAGAGTGTGGAGACAGAGAGAGGACAGAGTGTGGAGTCAGTGAGAGGACAGAGTGTGGAGACAGAGAGAGGACAGAGTGTGGAGACAGTGAGAGGACAGAGTGTGGAGACAGAGAGAGGACAGAGAGTGTGGAGACAGAGAGAGGACAGAGAGTGTGGAGACAGTGAGAGGACAGAGAGAGGACAGAGAGAGTGGAGACAGAGAGAGGACAGAGTGTGGAGACAGTGAGAGGACAGAGTGTGGAGACAGTGAGAGGACAGAGTGTGGAGACAGAGAGAGGACAGAGTGTGGAGACAGAGAGAGGACAGAGTGTGGAGACAGTGAGAGGACAGAATGTGGAGACAGTGAGAGGACAGAGTGTGGAGACAGAGAGAAGACAGAGTGTGGAGACAGAGAGAGGACAGAGTGTGGAGACATTGAGAGGACAGAGAGTGTGGAGACAGAGAGAGGACAGAGTGTGGAGACAGAGAGAGGACAGAGTGTGGAGACAGAGAGAGGACAGAGAGTGTGGAGACAGTGAGAGGACAGAGTGTGGAGACAGAGAGAGGACAGAGAGAGGACAGAGAGTGTGGAGACAGAGAGAGGACAGAGTGTGGAGACAGTGAGAGGACAGAGTGTGGAGACAGTGAGAGGACAGAGTGTGGAGACAGTGAGAGGACAGAGAGTGGACAGAGAGTGTGGAGACAGTGAGAGGACAGAGAGTGTGGAGACAGTGAGAGGACAGAGTGTGGAGACAGAGAGAGGACAGATAGTGTGGAGACAGAGAGAGGACAGAGTGTGGAGACAGTGAGAGGACAGAGTGTGGAGACAGTGAGAGGACAGAGTGTGGAGACAGTGAGAGGACAGAGAGTGGAGACAGTGAGAGGACAGAGTGTGGAGACAGTGAGAGGACAGAGAGTGGAGACAGAGAGAGGACAGAGAGTGTGGAGACAGTGAGAGGACAGAGTGTGGAGACAGAGAGAGGACAGAGAGTGTGGAGACAGTGAGAGGACAGAGTGTGGAGACAGAGAGAGGACAGAGAGTGTGGAGACAGAGAGAGGACAGAGAGTGTGGAGACAGTGAGAGGACAGAGAGAGGACAGAGAGAGTGGAGACAGAGAGAGGACAGAATACACTTATTACACTATTACACTTATTACACTATTACACTACTATTACACTATTAGACTTATTACACTATTACACTACTATTACACTATTACACTATTACACTATTAGACTTATTACACTATTACACTACTATTACACTATTACACTACTATTACACTAATTCACTAATATTACACTATTACACTATTACACTATTACACTAAATACACTTATTACACTATTACACTACTATTACACTATTACACTATTAGACTTATTACACTATTACACTACTATTACACTATTACACTATTAGACTTATTACACTATTACACTACTATTACACTATTACTATTATTACACTTATTACACTATTACACTTATTACACTATTACACTACTATTACACTATTACACTTATTACACTATTACACTACTATTACACTATTACACTATTACACTTATTACACTATTACACTATTACACTACTATTACACTATTACACTATTAGACTTATTACAATATTACACTATTACACTTATTACACTACTATTACACTTATTACACTACTATTACACTTATTGCACTATTACACTATTAGACTTATTACACTATTACACTACTATTACACTATTACACTATTAGACTTTTAACAATATTACACTATTACACTTATGTTACACTATTACACTACTATTACACTAATAGTACACTATTACAAATTTAGACTTATTACACTATTACACTACTATTACACTAATTACACTATTACACTTATTACACTATTACACTACTATTACACTTAGTACACTTATTACACTTATTACACTATTACACTATTAGACTTATTACACTATTACACTACTATTACACTAATTACACTATTACACTTATTACACTATTACACTACTATTACACTTATTACACTTATTACACTTATTACACTATTACAAATGTAGACGTAATACACAATTTCACTATTAAACTATTGCACTACTTTTACACTATTACACTTATTACACTATTACACTATTACACTAAATACACTTATTACACTATTAGACTTATTACTCTATTACAGTTACTAGTATCTCTATTAGAGAGAGAGATAGATATAGAGATAGAGAGAGAGAGAGAGAGAGAGAGAGAGAGAGAGAGAGAGAGAGAGAGAGAGCAATATGCACAAATAAGAATGTCGCTAACCGGATTTGAACCAGTGACCTTGTGGTCCATAGGTGAGAGCTCTACCGACTGAGCTAAGCAGACTCTGTCAGTTGACTCATTCTATACAGTAACATGCAGTATAGGTATTAGCTCTGCCAACCGTATTTGGAAGACGTATTGGTTGCATGAGAGGTTTCACAAGACAACATTTTATTATTGGGTCATAAAAACTTCATTTTTTCACTTAAAAGAAATCTGTTACGATTTTTTGTTCGTATAAGTCCAAAGTTCAAGTGTAGACGTTTTTGTGCATTTTGATCAAAGATTCTGGGAGAAGATACATTTTAACTGTTTTTCATATATTTCAAATTAGTGGGTAATCTAAAGGTCAGAGGTCAAAAGTCAGAATATGGAAGTTGTTCGGCATGAGGAGACACATAAGTGTATCAAAGTGTCATTGCCAACGGTCAAACGGTTCATGAGATATGTACATTCAAAGTTTGCATTTTCAACTTAATTTTCAATTTCAGTGCTATAGCGCCACCATTTGGCCAATGGTCATGGGCTTCACATAGTCACCGTTTGGCATGGCCCTCTACCAGATTACCGAGTTTCACGAAAAGCGACTGCACGGTTCAGTCAGAACAGCTATTTTTGGCGGAAGGAGAAGAAGAAGGAGAAGAAAAATAAAGACAAAAACAATAAGTGACCAAAGTCACTGCGTGTCTTCTTGGTCCCTTAATAAAACAAAGGAATTCAAAATCAAGACAAAATAAATTTCTACATATTTATTGGGCAAAATTTAAATACATAATTTGGTCATTGATATATTGTAATAATAAATAATTAATAATAATACAATTTAACAAATTAACTTGATTTAGCACATTCTCTGCAAAATTTGTATTATTGCTCTTTAACAAATACAAAGAATTAAGTATTCATATACAACTCAACCTAATAAACCAAATGCAGCCCTAGTATTAAGTATCACACAAATAAAACATATTTACCGGTAAACCAAAACCATAATTTCCCCTGTATACCACATAGCTAATACTTGCCTAGTATATTAATCTCATAAATGAAGAAAGTATAAATAAGTTGGTATTAAATACTTTTTCTTTGCACTCTGCATTTATCCTGTCAGGTTTTATGCCAATTACATTGCAAGTCGCTCTGCTTAAGACTATCTGCAACAGTCTTACCCTTATCTTCTTATTTGCCCAAAAAGTCAAGTTTGACTGAGTTGGACTCCACATCAGTACCTGTGGCAGTAGCTGTTATTTCTGTGAAGCCAAATTTGATTTGAAGCTTGAATCTATGATCCAGCCCACGTTTAGTATTTGGCATGTCAACGTTAAATGAGTTAAGTTTTTCTATTCCCCAATCATCTACATATAGCGGATTTATCCTTTCTGTGCGGTAAAACGTGATACACACTGATGTCGTTTCTCTACGCCGTGGCATTATGACGTGGTCTCTGGTTTCATCCCAACCCACATCTTCATTAATTGTCACCAGTGTTTCGAAAAGATCACGACATTGGTCACCGCTCTCAGTTGCGAACTTCTTCTCAGGCTTCTCATGCTTTGACTCATCAAACGGTCTTGAGATTTCAATGCCATAAGTAAAAGCACTTTTTCGTGATGTCACTACCGCAGGGTTTCTTCCAAACATGACAGCTCCCTTCAAAATTGCCTGCTGGGGCGATGCAGGGCACAGTACTTTGCACCGAGCACCAAACTGCTTGGTAATGTGTTTGCGTAGAAGCTCACTTAAGGCATAACCTCCCACTAGCAGAAGGTAGTCAATGCTGAGATCCTTTTTAAAGATTTTTTCCAGACTTTTAGTGATGCCACTCAGGCTTTCATCAAAAAAAGATTTCATCTTTTCTTTTGAGAGTACGATCGACCCTTCGTCCCAGCTGACACCTTGCATATTCTTGAAGTTCTTTATTGGTTGCTCTTTCTGAGCCAACATTGCTAAGTTAAAAGGACAGGGGATCGTTGCAGCACACTCTTAAGGACAATGAAGTTATACATCAGCGTTTGAAGGTCCCTGGGATACTTTCTTTCAAAGTCATTCCAGAGATTTTCAGAGAATATTTCTTTCAGGCAACCTTTAAAGTTTTTGGTAACCTGCTCCCCTCCCATATTATTACCAGAGGCCTTGTCCAGCTCTTTCAGGACTCCTCCAGCCAATACTTCATGCACCGTGATGAACGGTACCGCCTGTAACACAACAATGTTAGGCTTTAAAATATGAACGGATAAAAAGTGGAGAACAGGAAGAATGTAGATTGAAGTTGCATACATTTAAAGATAAGGATTTTTGCTGTATAATTTAACTGTAAATAACACGAATGTACAGATGAGTATTACTTTGTCTTGCACACACTATAATTACACAGCACAACATACCTCCACAATCAGCAACAATGTATTTTGTTCCAGGTTTTTGTTGTAGGGTGTACTTAGCATTTGATGAGTTCCCATCAACAAAACCAGTTGAACACAGTTGTTTACACCAGATGGAGGCTGCTTCTGGCTCCAATGCGATTAACAATTTGTTGTCCATTTGGCTTTCTCCCACAATGCCAGCCTGAAAAGAAAGAAAGAAAGAATGAATATGCCATATGGAGTGTGTCTTGAGTGTACAGGGTTTGATGAGGTCAGATCAACATATGGAATGTCAGAACAGGTCAGCTCCATATATGGAGATCTAAGGGTGGCAGAGGTGGCAGTGGCTTGAGTATACAGGGTTTAATGAGGGCCCAGGTAGGGCCGGGCCTTAATTTCCAGGCCTGCTGAGAACTCTAGTTTTCACCGGCTGCCGGGCGTGGCTGCACAAATAACTTTGGGGCGGCCCGTCTAGAGTTTAAATGTATCAGTCAAAAGGGAGACATCGAAAAGGAAGGATGGATGGGGAAGGATCAACATATGGAATGACAGAACAGGTTCCACATATATCCATATACTAATATTGATGACATCACTGATCTCCATATATGGGCTTAATTGCGACAGCAAGTCGCATATACTATGATATGAGTTTAATTTCATAACGTTTCTGGGGAGTTAGGTATGTTTTATGAATGAATCAGCTGATGATTTGGGTTTCGAGATGCCCATAATGATTTTTCCAGATAATAGTTTTGATCATCATCTATGTAATAACAACATGGAATTACCTCAGTTGCTGCTTTTCGCATGAACTGTTTTGCGGAAGCATCCCAAATAGCAGGAACAGTCAGAACCCAGGTGAAGTCAGAAGCAGTGAAGGTTTGCGTGTCCATTAATGTATCTCAGTGCATGGTCCTTCAGGTAGCGTAGACTTTCTGTGAAGACTTTCAGGGCTCTCATTATTTTGCCATTTAAGGCTGTAATCATTAACTCCTCGCTGAGTTCCAGATCCTGTTATCAACAAATGCATGTTGTTGATAAATACATGTATACGTATATACACACACACACACACACACACACACACACACACACACACACACACACACACACACACACACACACACACACACACACACTGTATAATGTTTGAACACATTTCTATGCTAAATTAATTGCAAATCAACAATATCATAGACTTACTTTTCTGTAGAGTTCCATCTTAAAGTTTTCAAAGAGAAGTGTTTTCTTTGCTTTTCCATTCCCGTTTTTAATGTATTCCCTTTTAGCTTCATAACCAAACTTGATGAATTGCTCATCTTCATCAAATAGAACACAAGTAGGCGTCTTTGAGGTTGTCAGCCCCTCTCCTTGTCCCCATTGTGGAAGCATGGGTTCATTGCCGCTGATAAGAACGGCGTACCCACTGTAAGCAGTACCAAAGTCTATTGCTACTATAAATGCATCACCCATATTAGAAATCTGAGTAAAGCTAGCCCAAGACAACAAGACTGAAATAAACACACCAAATACTGTCCCAGTTTTTATAGCATGAGCATCCTTCAGTATGTCACTAAGCCCCACCCTTTGGTATTAAGATGCAATTGTCTTAGGACAGTGCTAGAACTGATCCAACCTTTAGAACAAGTATTGTTCCTGTGGCACAGCGTTGCTCCAATCAATTGCAGCCCCTGATGTGGCCCCCTGGTGTGACTTTCTTTTTTAAAGATATATTTTTGCTGCTTACGCCTTTTATTGGTTTTTTTAAGGGACAGACAGGAAACGGGAGAGAGATGGGGGAAGACATGCAGTAAAGGCCACTGCGACTGGATTACCAGTCGGGTGCCCAGACGGTTACGCCACCGCCTGGGCCTGGTGTGACTTTTTTTTATCAAGTAATTTAACAGATTGCAGAAAAGCACAATGGAACAGATTTATTCAAAATAATGCTAAAAGGATAACCTGAATAAGCCCTCAGAGCTAGTTTCCACTTGTTCATTAAGGTCCTGTGTATTTAATTCAGTGAGACATTTAAAGACAAACAATCCTATAGGTTCAAAATGTGTGATATAAAAAATAAATGTACCTTTAAATTCTTAAACACCTACTTCAAATTTGACTGAGCAACTTTCATTTGTAATTAAGTAATGCATCACCAGGAGTATACTTTGACTAAAGCACTGGGTTGAGTACTCTGTAGAGCCTCAGTCACTTTAACATATACCTCCCCCCACCCCTCTTCCCCTCACTGTTTGTTTTTCCCAGTTCACCTCATTTTAGGATGATTTCCTGTTTTTTGTTATATAGAATTGTATATTTGTACGTCTCTAAATGTTCTGATGAATTGAAAACGGTGGACCCTATTGTAAACAAGAGTAATGCTTTATGGTGTCGTCCACAGTTAACAGATTTTGTATTGAGTTGTGCTTGAAATGTACTGTAATTCTGCAAACTGTTAATAAATACTTCAATCAATCAATCAAAACCTGTAGTAATGTCCAGGACCCTTCACTAACCTGGGTCTATTGCGGTGGTGTAACTAACGAGCCAGCAATGGGCCCCTGTGCACCCACAGCCCCCCAAAAAGAGGACAGTGGGCATACTGTACCCTATTTGCGATTTATCTTTTATCGTGTAACTGACACATGAATAAATGTGATTAATTGGCTTTGCAAATGAGTCGCTGTTCAGGTGAGTGAATTTCATGTAAAACTAAATGGTAATGTAACATCTGACAGGTCGCATGCACGGCTGCATGCATACGCCTGGGTGACAGCAGACTGCTGGGCGAGTGCTGGTGCTTTGGCATGGGGGGGTCAGATCAACATATGGAATGAATTCTGTACTGGCCATATACTGTATGGAGCGTGTTTTAAGTACAGGGTTTTTAAAAATGCTTAAGTATTTAAAAATACATTTAGTTTTCATATCACACATTTCGAACATGAGATTGTTTGTCTTTAAATGTCTTGATTAATTTAATACACAGGACCTTACTGAACAAGTGGAAACTAGAGGGCTTATTCAGGACTAAATCTTATTATTATTATAGTCAAATTATTCAATCAATAAAAAAAAGTCACACCAGGCCACAACAGGGGCTGCAATTGATTGGAGCCACAGTGTTCTAAAGGTTGGATCATGAGTTCTAGTACTGTACTAAGACAATGGTAGCTGTCTCATCAGCTTCTCATCTGACTTAATCACTCATGTGACATGTGAATTCCTCTTCAGAGTTGTACAGTATGTGTGTATGCCTATTTTATAATGTATTGCAATATGAAAATGATGCCACTAATACTACTGGTCTGTTACTACTGAAACACCTCAGCCTCAGGCTAAGCGGTCTTCTACTCTGTGTTGCCTTTACGTCTGTCTTAACATGGTAGTTTGCAGGTTTCACTTTGGTTCCTGCAGCATCATTACTCTGGCCTCCAAGTTGGGGAATGACCTCTGCCCTCACCAGTGTTGTTTTTGGCAGCACATTTTGGTTTTAGTTTTAGTCATAGTCTCTTGAATAGTTTTCATTTAGTTTTTGTCACATTTTAGTCACCTGGAATTTTTGTGTTAGTCTAGTTTTAGTCGACTAAATATCAGAAGATTTTCTCGACTAAATCTACAGCTGATTTAGTCGAACAAAATGTATTTAGGCGGGCCTTGATGCCGTCATAATGGCAGATTTTTTCACTTGCTGAAAATAGCCGATTTACAAGCCCACAACGCGTCGCAGCGTGACGCGTTGTTTTCAGCATGCAACTATTGTAAAATGACTTATACTGGATCTCTTGTCCACTATAGTCCCTTCCTAACATTTTAGTTTAGTTTTTATTTGATGACGAAATTGTCAGTATATTTATTCTTAGTTTTAGTCACCATAGTTTTAATTTAGTTTCCATTTAGTTTTCGTCAGTGGAAAAACGTAGTCGACGAACATTTTTTGTCTTAGTTTTAGTCGACGAAAACAATCATTACTGGGAGAATGACCTCTGACCTCACTCTGGATGGATTATGACAGCTCCGTTCCGCTGCACTAAAAAATGCTTTACATACAAATACAAATTAAAACAGGGTAATAACAGAGGTAATGGGTTTAAATCTGGTCCGTAGTAAAAGTAAGACAATTAATTAAAATTGAAAATGATTAGTAGTAATATTGGTTGTTGTTTACAACTACTTGTTTACTTTACACTACTGTCTATTTATGGCTTCTTGTCTTTTGGCCAGTGATAGATATTTTATAAATGAACTAATGTTAACCCAATGCCACAAGAGGGCAGCATTGTTTCTTTTTCTCCTCATGCCGTGTTGGTGATCTGTGGATTTTAAGAAACCAATATCAAATATGACATGTACAGTACATTAGGCTACACCATTTTAGAGAATCAACCTTAAGTAATTATTTTATAGCACATTTCATACCAGGAAACAAAACTAAATCTGCTTTACATTAAATACAAAGACTTCCACAAACATAGAATAGATGTTCTATGTTGGTACCCTGCCTGATTGATTGATTGATTCATTGATTGATTCATTGTAATTCCTATTCAGTTTGTAGAGTGGGTACAGTATGGTCAATACAAAAACTGTTACGAGGATAAACCAGAAAAAGCACTAAGACCTTTTTTTTTTTACATCAGGGTCCTCCATTTTCAATTCATCAGAACATTTAAAGACATACAAGTTATATACCAGTAAGACGCCCTGAGGCGTGCATGCATCTGCCTGCAGGGTGACGGCAGACTGCTGGGCGAGCCCTGGCAATTTGGGATGTCAGATCAACGTATGGAATGAATTCTGTACTGGCCATATATGAAGCTGTCTTGAGTCTACAGGGTTTGATGAGGTCAGATCAACATGGAATGTCTACAGCCTACAGGCCAGCTCCATATATGGAGATATAAGGGTGGCAGTGGGGGCAGTGTCTTGAGTGTACTGTACAGTTTCTGTGTGTGTGTGTGTGTGTGTGTGTGTGTGTGTGTGTGTGTGTGTGTGTGTGTGTGTGTGTGTGTGTGTGTGTGTGTGTGTGTCCATGTGTGATAATCAAACTTGGAGATTCATTGTCAGTGGAGTTAAGATGTTTTTTCTGTCATTGATAAGAACTTTCTTCAGTATCTTGACAGAGAAAACCACCTAACTCCACTTGAGCTGAATTACTGTACTATGTGTACTATGTCAACTTCATTTCCATTTTACAGCCATTCAGCCATTCAAATAATTTGGGGACCCCCAAAATAATTTGGCGACCCCCCCAGAGGGGTCGCGACCCACGGGTTGAGAACCCCTGCTCTACAGTATAGATGAACACATTTTAAGACCACATCATGTTCAGGTCAATGTTTTCACATTAGGACACAGGTTAGAAATATAGGCTCAGTTTAAGGTCTGGGCTCATCAAAAGGATCGTATGAACATGAGTCTATGTGTGTATGTATGTATGTATGTATGTGTTTTTGTCAATATGTGAAGAGAGGAGAGTCCACACACAGGTTTGCTCCAAGGTGTTTGCTTTTTATTCAATACACCATAAATAAGACACAACGTTTCAGGTGATAATCGGCATGTGACAACTCCCTTTTAAACCCAGTCGTCACATCACGTGACTGATGACGACTGCATGGGCAGGTGATTCACTAACACCAATAAGTGACATGTCAATAAATATAACAATATATATATATATATGAAGGCCGTTCACGGCTGAAACGTTGTGTCTTATTTATGGTGTATTGAATAAAAAGCAAACACCTTGGAGCAAACCTGTGTGCGGACTCTCCTCTCTTCACTGTACTTACCTTAGTCCAGCACCAGACAGGAAGTGGATGTGCGCTAGCCACCTACCTTTTTATACTAGTTTGTCAATATGTGCCACATTGCTTGTTTGTTTGTGAACATAGAAGGGTCTATATATGAGTAGATGTTGGTATCATTGCTGTAAGACACTCTTGATGAAGGTTTTATTAGAATAAAACTGATGCTGTTGAACAGTTGCAGGATTTGTGTTCATGAAATATTCTTTTTATCATTGCTTCATATCGAAAACAGAAATTATCAAGCAGAAGTTACTTTTGGAAATATCAATAGTGGATGTCTGACCGTTTTTCTGTCTCCTCCTCTTTGTGGTTGCAGCGCAGCGATGCGATTGGTCGGCACGGCGGGGGAGCGGCTCCCCAGGGCAGCGGAGGATGAAAGGGAGCCCCCCTCCCCCTCCTCCCCCCACATGAACCACCACCAGTACAATCACATGAACCACCACCAGTACAACCACATGAAGAACAAGTTCTTCAATGAGCTCACACACCTGCCAAGTGAGTGCACATACACACACAAACACTCACACCGCACACGCACACACACACACACGCACACGCACACACACACACACACACACACACACACACACACACACACACACACACACACACACACACACACACACACACACACACAGTCACACACTCATGCCTTTATTACTTGTGAAGACATGATCATCAAGTACAGTGATTTTACATTGTTTTGCATTTTTTAACATGTCTATAGCTATAGCCGAAAATAGCAGATCTAAAAGTTTTCAATGCATTGTACTGCAACACTTATTTGTGAGCGTGTAGATCGGCTATTTACAGTGTGTGACCCCCACGCATAAATATGCATAAATCAAGCATAATAACTAATATCTAATCCTATATAACCCCAACTTCAATCTTCTTGAATGTAAAACAACTATTTCTCTTGTGAGGAATTTCTATTCCATATAGTAATACTTGTACACAAACACGCACGCATGCATGCATGCACACACACACACACACACACACACACACACACACACACACACACACACACACACACACACACACACACACACACACACACACACACACACACACACACACACACACATTCGTGCAACATACTGACGGCACCCTTGTCATTAAATATCCATCTTCTACCAATACCATAATGTTGTCATTTCATTCTCTTATTTGTTTCATCATTACCATACCAACTTCCGTTGTCTAATTTCTTCATCTTGCCACCTGGCTTGTGCACTCATGAAGATCATAAAGGCAGAAGTAAGCTCTTCTCCCAAAACCTTCACTTAAACCCTATAGTATACTTTATTGTCGTACGATAGTGTCGCTTCACCATTTGAGCTTGTACAGATCTGTTGTTTTCTAGTACAATGCAATAGCATCGCACAACAACAAGTCAGAGATTTTCAACCCTTTTCATTATCCATTATTTATTTGGCATTTGAGCCACGGGGCCATCATTTGATGAGATTCAGCCTCTCAGACCCAAGAATATTTTGTTTGTTGTTGCATGCGATTTTGTCCACATTTCCATGCTGCATTGATGTGGCACCATAGGAGAGATAACAGGCAAAATAACACTTCTTCTACCTTCTCTACTTATGTAGACTTAACTTGACTAAATTAACTAATACACATGTTTAACAATAATGTAACTCTTGAGAGACCTTACGGGTCCTTCACGGGTCTCGAGTTAAAGATTTAATAAGGGGTTCATTTGGTTATACCAAGTCGCCATCATTTAGCTGGGGACCACTGGTTGAAAACCGCAGATTTAAGTGGTTAAAAATCTGGTTCTTTAACTTACCATATTGTTTGTGCGTCCCCCTCTTAGTGCCCATGTGGGCCATAGGGGCCATGGTGGTGGTGGTCCTAGCCCTGGTGGGCTGCATGGACTTCTGTATCTACAAGAAGTGCATCAACAAGACCAAGAAACCCAATAAGGTCCGTGAGAGGAAGGGCGGCCGAGGGCGCCGGAAGAAGGACAAGGAGGGAGAAGGCGAGGGTGAAGGACAGGTGAACAAAAAGAGGGCCAAGCAGTGTTGATTTCGTCGGCTAAAACTACGGAGAAATAAATGTTCGTCGACTATACCTTTTTTCACAGAGGAAAACTATGTAAAAACGACATAAAAACTAAGCTATGATGACTAAAACTAAGACTGCTGACAATTTCGTCAAATAGAAACTAGACTAAAATGTCAGGGGGGGGGGGGGACTGGTGAAGAAGACTAAGACTAAAAGACAAGTCATTTTGTGTTTGGTTGTGCTCGGGTATTGTCCCGATCAGATCTGCTATTTTCAGCATGCAACCAAGTCTAAAACCAGCCGTTACAACACCACCAAGGCCTGCCAAAATCCATTTTAATCGACTAAGACAACTGTAGATTTAGTCTACTAAAATCTTCTGATATTTACTCGACTGAAACTAGACTGACACTAAAACATTTCAGATGACTTAAATCTGAACTGTCAAAATAAACACTAGGGCCAAGGAGAGTGAATTAGAACATGGGTCGGTTAGAGATGTCTCGCGTCATGTCATTTATTTGTATTTTAATTTTGTTTCGTTATATCAATCATCTGGAGTACACCCTGGATTATAACATCACTGACAATCAGGCACGCACGCACGCACGCACAGGCACACACACACACCTCAAGTCACCAGGCTTTCCACCTCGGAGGAAAGCCTGGTCTGTGTTACAAAATTCCCATGTCACCCGGTCGGGAGCGGAGTCATCATGCAGGCCGGAACCCTCAATCTGGAACTTCCTTTCCCTCAAAACCTCTCTCTCTCTCTGTCTCTCTCTCTCTCTCTTCACCTTTAAGGTCTGTTCAGCTCAGTGTTATTGCCAGATGCATGATAATTAGTGTATTTGTACGATCATTTTACCCTCTGTACGATGTATGATACAAATTACAAACATTGTAATGCCCAATTTTTGTGAATTTTCTAAATTCCCTCCCTGCTGATTCGGGACCTGGTTTGGTTTTTCCGTAAATCTGACCCTATAGTTCTGTACTTGGAGGCATTAAAAACACTGGTCGCATCTTTCAAGTCCAGTTTCTGGCTTTTATTTGTGGAAGTGTCCAGTTGCCTGCTTCCACACATCTGATGCGTCTTTTGTCACATTCTTGTCTCAAACAAGGTCTTTTTTTAAATACGATCATTTTAAGCCTCCAGTATACAATCATTTAACATTTCCTATCTGGCAACACTGGTACAGTTGTATATAAGTTACCTATGACTCATTGACACTTACCATGATACCATTCGTCATTACATCTTTACGTTCCTTGCTGTCTGCTTGTCTTTACTTATTGGTCTCTCTCTTTCTCTCCTCTCTCTCTGCCCTCCCTCATCTTCTGCTCTTTCTCTCTGTCCTCCTCCCCCCCTCCCTCTGCCCCTGGTCTCTCTCTCTCTCTCTCTCTCTCTCTCTCTCTCTCTCTCTCTCTCTCTCTCTCTCTCTCTCTCTCTCTCTCTCTCTCTCTCTCTCTCTCTCTATCTCTCTGTCTCCAGATCCCTTTGTTAAGGTGGTGTTGCAGCACAACGGGAAGTGTGTTAAGAGGAAGAAGACAACGGTCTCTGAATCCGTACTTCAACGAGAGCTTCAGCTTGGAGATCCCCTTCTCCCAGATACAGGTAAGCATGCCAGCCAGCCACGGTTCTATTCTATGACCCCTAAACCGTTCCTTCCAAACGTAATACCTCCGTAGTATGACCCTCGCACGATAGCGCATTCATTTACCCATTAAAACCGGGAAAGCATCTGTGCCAAAGATTGATATATGCAGGTCCATCTCAACTAATTAGAATATTTTGTAAAAGTTAATTTTCTAGTATTTAAAACCTTTTTTTTGTTTTAAGGGCGTACAGCTCATGAAAATCAAAAAATCCTATCTCAATGAATTTGAATATTTTACGTGACCACAAAAAAAAAGTTTTTAAACGAGAAATGTCGACCATCTGAAAAGTATATTAATGTATGCAGTTAATACTTGGTCTGGCCTACTTTTGAACAAATCATTTCATCAATGGGGCGTGGCATGGAGGTAATCAGTCAGTGGCACTGTTGAGGTGTTATGGAAGCCCAGGTTTGCTATGATACACTGACACGACAACGCATATTCAGGGCGGAGTCACCACCCCCAGGGTAAGTTGTGATTTGCTCTCGTTCACTGCAATGAAATTTGTGGCATTTCCAAAACAATATTGCGCAGAGTAGCGATTATCAAACGTATTTGCAATGCCATACGTTGAAAGATCTGTTGCCCGTGGACAAGGCACGTTACCTCTTATTAACCAGGCTACGTTACCTCCGCAAGTTAGATATTATCGGCATAGATGTTTGTCCGTATGTGATTAAGGATTAGAAAAAGTTGCATTGGCAGCCAGGAAATTCTGCCCAGGGTAAAAAAAAACGGATGTGCTCCGTGTCAGTGTATAACAGCCGTAAATTAATTTGTATTGTTCAGTCTCATGTCTCACACCTTCCTCTTGACAATACAACCTAGATTCTCTGTGGGGTTCAGTTCAGGCCAGTTGGCTGGTCAGTTAAGCACAGTATTACCATGGTCAGTACACCAATTCCAGTAGTGTTGGCTCTGTGGGCAGGTGCCAAGTGCTGCCTGAAAAGGAAGATCAGCATGAACATAAAGCTTGTCAATGTACGGAGGCACACAGTGCTGTAAAATATCATAATAGACGGTTGTGTTGAGACTCTGGACTTGACAAAACACTGTGATGATTTTGGCCATGTTATCTTCTGGTGTTGATCCACTGACAGTGAAAACGTGGTTTCAACACAGCCATCTTTTCAACTGGCCTGACCTGGTTTCAACTGGCCTGACCTGAACCCCACAGAGAATCTAGCATTATGTTATACTTTAGCTATTGAAAAATAGCAGATCTACAAGCTCGAAGCGCGGCACTCGGCGCTGAGCTTGTAGGTCTGCTATTTTTGAAAAATCGTGAAAATGCCGCAAATCTTTCAATATATATTCTTTCAGTTTCTAACTCAAATCTTTGCTTCTGGGAGGTCCCTGGAACTACATATTTTCAGATGTGGGTCGGCAGCCAATTACATATAATTTTGGAGGTCCTTGACATGAAAGTGAGCAGTGAGCTCACTTTGAGCAGTGAAGTGAGGAGTGCAACTGCACTGCTCACTTCACAGGGGTGTGATTCACAAAATAAGGCCTATAGCGACATGTACATACTATATACCGTATGAAACAGAAGACTCTCTGCTTTCATAAGAAAAAAACTAATACTGTAATAATAATAAAAATCACACCCCTGTGAAGTGAGCAGTGCAACTGTATTAATTTGAGTGTATAAGTGTTAAACAGATCAGTTCTTCCTGGCAAAGGAGACTGTTGCGCGATTGCCGTATTTAAACACAAGCCGCAGTGATTCTCTCTCTCTCTCTCTCTCTCTCTCTCTCTCTCTCTCTCTCTCTCTCTCTCTCTCTCCCCATGCAGAAGGTGCAGGTGCAGCTGATCACGACTATAAGACAAGCTGGGCAGCAACGACGCCATCGGCAAGTGCTGGATGGGCCTCCGCCATTGGTCGGACATGCTGGCCAACCCGAGGCGTCCGGTGGTCCAGTGGCACGTGCTGCAGCAGCAGCAGGAGGAGGAGGTGAACGAGGCCCTGAAGGATCCTATCTGCTAAACTACACTGTTTCCCACAATGCACTGGGTCGGTCGGCACCCATTTGTGGGTTCGCCACCCGGGGCACATTTTTATTTGAATAGATCCCTTCATTTTTACTTGAGACATTGGCAGAGGGAGAGGGACAGAATGATGGTGTAGTCGTCTAATGATCGGACTCTCATCACAGATATTTCATGTTCAAATCCCAGGCCTCTTACAGTTCTTTACCTAACTGAAGGCTAAAATACAAAAGACCACTTCAACAGTACTCAGAGATGGTGTACTGGTGTGATGATCAGGCTCTCAACACAGAGGTTACATGTTGAAATCCTGACTGCTGACTAAACTAAACAGTCAGTTTGACAATACTATTCTTGTACCAGTGATGTAAGACCATTGAGTTAGTTTCAATGGAAATATGCTACGGGAATTTGAGCTTACTTTGGCTGTTAACCGAGAGGATGGTGGTTCGAGACCACTCAGGGACGGGAACAGTAGCCTACTGCACTAGTAAAATGTTCAGGTTTCATGTCTGTAAAATACTCACTTCAATGTATCCGTCAGCTTACACCCAGACACACTGCCCACGCCTTGAACCTGTGACATTCTGCTCACCACTGGGATAGGACACTGTCTACAAACATGATCACAATGTCATGGGTTCAAATTTCCCTGGATCTTTAACTTGTGAAATGGGATATTCTGCATTACTTTTTGTACTTTGTTGATGCCATACTTTCCTGTACTACATTGCCATGTTGATACTTTTATTTCATAAAACACATTGAATACTTCTGTCTGCTCATTTCTTAAGGCCTCCTGTTTTAGCTCATAGTGTGCTTCGCTATGAGCATGTAGATCTATTTTTGAGAATTGTGAAAATGTGTGCAAGTCCTGAATATATTAATGTAGCCTGGGTTCCAGCCTGATTCGCTGATCTGAAATGTCACTGTGCTCATTTTGAAATGTTGAGTTATTTAACTTAAACGCCCAATGCATTCTCTATGGCAATAGCACAAACGTTGGCATGCTACTAGTCCTACATACAAAATGATGAAAAACGAGGATATTTTTTTTCTCCAAAAATAAAAAAAACGATGGGCTATAACCCATCGTTTAAAAAAAAAAAATTCAAATCCTCAAAAATGATGAAAAACGGCGTGCTATTGTATGCCGTACGATATGGGCTATAGCCCATGGTCAAAAATGATGAAAAACGAGGATACTTTTTTTTCCAAAAATTCAAAAAACGATGGGCTATAACCCATCGTTTTTTTCATTTTTTATTTTTTTTCAAATCCTCAAAAATGATGAAAAACGGCGTGCTATAGTATGCCGTACGATATGGGCTATAGCTCATGGTCCAAAATGATGACGTTCTCTACCGCAACATACTTAAAAGTATAGCGGTGCATGAGAATGGATATACCATGATGATGTTTTGCAACATAGAAGCCTACATTCTTACACCTAGCAACCCCATTCTAGCCTACTTAGGTTCATCTTACGGTGGACATGTTTGCCTGAAAAGGAATCTTTGAAATGTTTCATAGTTTTAGAAATATAGTGCTTCAAGTCAAATTTACAATGGGGCTCAATGGCAAACATTTGCACGTCAAAAATTACTTTCACATAGAAACTCCATTCACACTTTTTATTATTCAGCTAACTGTGGAGACACATGCTGAAAAGTTTTACTTTGAAATGTTTTATAGTTTCTGAGTTATTTAACTTAAACGCCCAATGCATTCTAGTCTGTGGCAATAGCACAAACTTTGGCATGCTACTAGTCCTACATACAAAATGATGAAAAACGAGGCAAAAAAAGAAAAAAATCAAAATCAAAAAACGATGGGCTATAACCCATCGTTTTTTTCATTTTTTTCAAATCCTCAAAAATGATGAAAAACGGCGTGCTATAGTATGCCGTATGGTATGGGCTATATATAGCCCATGGTAAAAAATGATGAAAAACGAGGATAAAAAAATTAATTCAAAATTTAAAAAAACGATGGGCTATAACCCATTTTTTTTTCTCATTCTTTTCAAATCCTCAAAAATGATGAAAAACGGCGTGCTACAGTATGCCGTACGATATGGGCTAATAGACGAGCGTCTAAAAATGGGATAAAAAACGTCTAAAAATAGACGTCTAAAACAAGTCTAAAAATAGACGTGTTTTAGACGTCTATTTTTAGACGTTTTTTAGACATCTATTTTTAGACGTTTTTTATCCCATTTTTAGACGCACGTCTAATAGCCGGCTATTGCTCAGTGGGATGGTCAAAAATGATGAAAAACGATGATTAATTTTTTTTTCTAAAAACGATGGGCTATAGCCCATGTTTTTTATTTTTTTTCAAATCCTCAAAAATGATGAAAAACTGCGTGATAAGTATGCCGTACGATATGGGCTAATAGACGAGCGTCTAAAAATGGAATAAAAAACGTCTAAAAATAGACGTCTAAAACAAGTCTAAAAATAGACGTGTTTTAGACGTCTATTTTTAGACGTTTTTTATCCCATTTTTAGACGCACGTCTAATAGCCGGCTATTGCTCAGTGGGATGGTCAAAAATTCAAAAAACGAGGATTCAAAAAAAATTCAAAAAACGATGGGCTATAACCCATGTTTTTTATTTTTTTATTTTTTTTCAAATCCTCAAAAATGTTGAAATGTCACTGTGCTCATTTTGAAATGTTGAGTTATTTAACTTAAACGCCCAATGCATTCTCTATGGCAATAGCACAAACGTTGGCATGCTACTAGTCCTACATACAAAATGATGAAAAACGAGGATATTTTTTTTCTCCAAAAATAAAAAAAACGATGGGCTATAACCCATCGTTTAAAAAAAAAAAATTCAAATCCTCAAAAATGATGAAAAACGGCATGCTATAGTATGCCGTACGATATGGGCTATAGCCCATGGTCCAAAATGATGAAAAACGAGGATACTTTTTTTTCCAAAAATTCAAAAAACGATGGGCTATAACCCATCGTTTTTTTCATTTTTTATTTTTTTTCAAATCCTCAAAAATGATGAAAAACGGCGTGCTATAGTATGCCGTACGATATGGGCTATAGCTCATGGTCCAAAATGATGACGTTCTCTACCGCAACATACTTAAAAGTATAGCGGTGCATGAGAATGGATATACCATGATGATGTTTTGCAACATAGAAGCCTACATTCTTACACCTAGCAACCCCATTCTAGCCTACTTAGGTTCATCTTACGGTGGACATGTTTGCCTGAAAAGGAATCTTTGAAATGTTTCAAAATAGACGTCTAAAACAAGTCTAAAAATAGACGTGTTTTAGACGTCTATTTTTAGACGTTTTTTATCCCATTTTTAGACGCACGTCTAATAGCCGGCTATTGCTCAGTGGGATGGTCAAAAATTCAAAAAACGAGGATTCAAAAAAAATTCAAAAAACGATGGGCTATAACCCATGTTTTTTATTTTTTTATTTTTTTTCAAATCCTCAAAAATGTTGAAAAACGGCGTGCTATAGTATGCCGTACGGTAGGGGCTGTAGCCCATGTTAAAAAATGATGAAAAACGAGGTTAATCTTTTTTTTTCAAAAATTCAAAAAACGATGGGCTATAACCCATGTTTTTTGAATTTTTGATTTTTTTTCAAATCCGCAAAAATGATGAAAAACGGCATGCTAAAGTATGCCGTACGGTAGGGGCTATAGCCCATGTTCAAAAATGATGAAAAACGAGGTTCATTCTTTTTTCTTTTTATTCAAAAAACGATGGGCTATAACCCATGTTTTTTGAAATTTTGAATTTTTTTCAAATCCTCAAAAATGATGAAAAACGGCGTGCTATAGTATGCCGTACGGTAGGGGCTATAGCCCATGTTCAAAAATGATGAAAAACGAGGTTAAATCTTTTTTCAAAAATTCAAAAAACGATGGGCTATAACCCATGTTTTTTGAAATTTTGATTTTTTTTCAAATCCGCAAAAATGATGAAAAACGGCGTGCTAAAGTATGCCGTACGGTAGGGGCTATAGCCCATGTTCAAAA
Source organism: Protomyctophum parallelum (assembly GCF_964188405.1). Taxonomy (NCBI): domain Eukaryota; kingdom Metazoa; phylum Chordata; class Actinopteri; order Myctophiformes; family Myctophidae; genus Protomyctophum; species Protomyctophum parallelum. Next base: position 14,812,837 of record NC_139709.1, read on the forward strand.
ATGATGAAAAACGAGGTTAATTCTTTTTTCTTTTTATTCAAAAAACGATGGGCTATAACCCATGTTTTTTGAATTTTTGAAATTTTTTCAAATCCTCAAAAATGATGAAAAACGGCGTGCTATAGTATGCCGTACGGTAGGGGCTATAGCCCATGTTCAAAAATGATGAAAAACGAGGTTAAATATTTTTTCAAAAATTTAAAAAACGATGGGCTATAACCCATGTTTTTTGAAATTTTGAAATTTTTTCAAATCCTCAAAAATGATGAAAAACGGCGTGCTATAGTATGCCATACGGTAGGGGCTATAGCCCATGTTCAAAAATGATGAAAAACGAGGTTATTATTATTATTTTTTAATTAAAAAAACGATGGGCTATAACCCATGTTTTTTTTTATTTTGATTTTTTTTCAAATCCTCAAAAATGATGAAAAACGGCGTGCTAAAGTATGCCGTACTGTAGGGGCTATAGCCCATGTTCAGAAATGATGAAAAACGAGGTTAATTTTTTTTTTCAAAAATTCAAAAAACGATGGGCTATAACCCATGTTTTTTGAAATTTTGAAATTTTTTTAAATCCTCAAAAATGATGTAAAACGGCGTGCTAAAGTATGCCGTACGGTAGGGGCTATAGCCCATGTTCAAAAATGATGAAAAACGAGGTTAAAAAAAAAAAAAAACGATGGGCTATAACCCATGTTTTTTGAAATTTTTAATTTTTTTCAAATCCTCAAAAATGATGAAAAACGGTGTGCTAAAGTATGCCGTATGGTAGGGGCTATAGCCCATGTTCAAAAATGATGAAAAACGAGGTTAAAAAGAAAATTAAAAAATTAAAAAAACGATGGGCTATAACCCATGTTTTTTGAATTTTAATTTTTTTTTCAAATCCTCAAAAATGATCAAAAATGGCATGCTATAGTATGCCGTACGGTAGGGGCTATAGCCCATGTTCAAAAATGATGAAAAACGAGGTTATTTTTTTTTCAAAAATTCAAAAAACGATGGGCTATAACCCATGTTTTTTGAAATTTTGATTTTTTTTCAAATCCGCAAAAATGATGAAAAACGGCATGCTAAAGTATGCCGTACGGTAGGGGCTATAGCCCATGTTCAAAAATGATGAAAAACGAGGTTCATTCTTTTTTCTTTTTATTCAAAAAACGATGGGCTATAACCCATGTTTTTTGAAATTTTGAATTTTTTTCAAATCCTCAAAAATGATGAAAAACGGCGTGCTATAGTATGCCGTACGGTAGGGGCTATAGCCCATGTTCAAAAATGATGAAAAACGAGGTTAAATCTTTTTTCAAAAATTCAAAAAACGATGGGCTATAACCCATGTTTTTTGAAATTTTGATTTTTTTTCAAATCCGCAAAAATGATGAAAAACGGCGTGCTAAAGTATGCCGTACGGTAGGGGCTATAGCCCATGTTCAAAAATGATGAAAAACGAGGTTAATTCTTTTTTCTTTTTATTCAAAAAACGATGGGCTATAACCCATGTTTTTTGAAATTTTGAATTTTTTTCAAATCCTCAAAAATGATGAAAAACGGCGTGCTATAGTATGCCGTACGGTAGGGGCTATAGCCCATGTTCAAAAATGATGAAAAACGAGGTTAAATATTTTTTCAAAAATTAAAAAAACGATGGGCTATAACCCATGTTTTTTGAAATTTTGAAATTTTTTCAAATCCTCAAAAATGATGAAAAACGGCGTGCTATAGTATGCCATACGGTAGGGGCTATAGCCCATGTTCAAAAATGATGAAAAACGAGGTTATTATTATTATTTTTTAATTAAAAAAACGATGGGCTATAACCCATGTTTTTTTTTATTTTTATTTTTTTTCAAATCCTCAAAAATGATGAAAAACGGCGTGCTAAAGTATGCCGTACTGTAGGGGCTATAGCCCATGTTCAAAAATGATGAAAAACGAGGTTAATTTTTTTTTTCAAAAATTCAAAAAACGATGGGCTATAACCCATGTTTTTTGAAATTTTGAATTTTTTTCAAATCCTCAAAAATGATGTAAAACGGCGTGCTAAAGTATGCCGTACGGTAGGGGCTATAGCCCATGTTCAAAAATGATGAAAAACGAGGTAAAAAAAAAAAAAAAAAAAACGATGGGCTATAACCCATGTTTTTTGAAATTTTTAATTTTTTTCAAATCCTCAAAAATGATGAAAAACGGTGTGCTAAAGTATGCCGTATGGTAGGGGCTATAGCCCATGTTAAAAAATGATGAAAAACGAGGTTAAAAAGAAAATTAAAAAATTAAAAAAACGATGGGCTATAACCCATGTCTTTTGAATTTTAATTTTTTTTTCAAATCCTCAAAAATGATCAAAAATGGCATGCTATAGTATGCCGTACGGTAGGGGCTATAGCCCATGTTCAAAAATGATGAAAAACGAGGTTAAAAAAATATTCAAAAATAAAAAAAACGATGGGCTATAACCCATGTTTTTTGAAATTTTTAATTTTTTTCAAATCCTCAAAAATGATGAAAAACAGCGTGCTAAAGTATGCCGTACTGTAGGGGCTATAGCCCATGTTCAAAAATGATGAAAAACGAGGTTAATTTTTTTTTTCAAAAATTCAAAAAACGATGGGCTATAACCCATGTTTTTTGAAATTTTTTCAAATCCTCAAAAATGATGTAAAACGGCGTGCTAAAGTATGCCGTACGGTAGGGGCTATAGCCCATGTTCAAAAATGATGAAAAACGAGGTAAAAAAAAAAAAAAAAAAAAAAAAAACGATGGGCTATAACCCATGTTTTTTGAAATTTTTAATTTTTTTCAAATCCTCAAAAATGATGAAAAACGGTGTGCTAAAGTATGCCGTATGGTAGGGGCTATAGCCCATGTTCAAAAATGATGAAAAACGAGGTTAAAAAGAAAATTAAAAAATTAAAAAAACGATGGGCTATAACCCATGTTTTTTGAATTTTTAATTTTTTTTCAAATCCTCAAAAATGATCAAAAATGGCATGCTATAGTATGCCGTACGGTAGGGGCTATAGCCCATGTTCAAAAATGATGAAAAACGAGGTTAAAAAAATATTCAAAAATTAAAAAAACGATGGGCTATAACCCATGTTTTTTTAAATTTTAAATTTTTTTCAAATCCTCAAAAATGATGAAAAATGGCATGCTATAGTATGCCGTACGGTAGGGGCTATAGCCCATGTTCAAAAATGATGAAAAACGAGGTTAAAAAAATATTCAAAAATAAAAAAAACGATGGGCTATAACCCATGTTTTTGGAATTTTTTTATTTTTTTCAAATCCTCAAAAATGATGAAAAACGGCGTGCTAAAGTATGCCGTACGGTAGGGGCTATAGCCCATGTTCAAAAATGATGAAAAACGAGGTTAAAAAGAAAATTCAAAAATTCAAAAAACGATGGGCTATAACCCATGTTTTTGAATTTTTTAATTTTTTTCAAATCCTCAAAAATGATGAAAAACGGTGTGCTAAAGTATGCCGTATGGTAGGGGCTATAGCCCATGTTCAAAAATGATGAAAAACGAGGTTAAAAAGAAAATTAAAAAATTAAAAAAACGATGGGCTATAACCCATGTTTTTTGAATTTTTAATTTTTTTTCAAATCCTCAAAAATGATCAAAAATGGCATGCTATAGTATGCCGTACGGTAGGGGCTATAGCCCATGTTCAAAAATGATGAAAAACGAGGTTAAAAAAATATTCAAAAATAAAAAAAACGATGGGCTATAACCCATGTTTTTTGAAAATTTTAATTTTTTTCAAATCCTCAAAAATGATGAAAAATGGCATGCTATAGTATGCCGTACGGTAGGGGCTATAGCCCATGTTCAAAAATGATGAAAAACGAGGTTAAAAAAATATTCAAAAATAAAAAAACGATGGGCTATAACCCATGTTTTTGGAATTTTTTTATTTTTTTCAAATCCTCAAAAATGATGAAAAACGGTGTGCTAAAGTATGCCGTACGGTAGGGGCTATTGCCCATGTTCAAAAATGATGAAAAACGAGGTTAAAAAGAAAATTAAAAAATTAAAAAAACGATGGGCTATAACCCATGTTTTTTGAATTTTTAAAAAAATTTCAAATCCTCAAAAATGATCAAAAATGGCATGCTATAGTATGCCGTACGGTAGGGGCTATAGCCCATGTTCAAAAATGATGAAAAACGAGGTTAAAAAAATATTCAAAAATAAAAAAAACGATGGGCTATAACCCATGTTTTTTGAAATTTTTAATTTTTTTCAAATCCTCAAAAATGATGAAAAATGGCATGCTATAGTATGCCGTACGGTAGGGGCTATAGCCCATGTTCAAAAATGATGAAAAACGAGGTTAAAAAAATATTCAAAAATAAAAAAAACGATGGGCTATAACCCATGTTTTTGGAAATTTTTTATTTTTTTCAAATCCTCAAAAATGATGAAAAACGGCGTGCTAAAGTATGCCGTACGGTAGGGGCTATAGCCCATGTTCAAAAATGATGAAAAACGAGGTTAAAAAGAAAATTCAAAAATTCAAAAAACGATGGGCTATAACCCATGTTTTTGAATTTTTGAATTTTTTTCAAATCCTCAAAAATGATGAAAAACGGTGTGCTAAAGTATGCCGTATGGTAGGGGCTATAGCCCATGTTCAAAAATGATGAAAAACGAGGTTAAAAAGAAAATAAAAAAATAAAAAAAACGATGGGCTATAACCCATGTTTTTTGAATTTTTAAATTTTTTTCAAATCCTCAAAAATGATCAAAAATGGCATGCTATAGTATGCCGTACGGTAGGGGCTATAGCCCATGTTCAAAAATGATGAAAAACGAGGTTAAAAAAATATTCAAAAATAAAAAAAACGATGGGCTATAACCCATGTTTTTTGAAATTTTTAATTTTTTTCAAATCCTCAAAAATGATGAAAAATGGCATGCTATAGTATGCCGTACGGTAGGGGCTATAGCCCATGTTCAAAAATGATGAAAAACGAGGTTAAAAAAATATTCAAAAATTAAAAAAACGATGGGCTATAACCCATGTTTTTGGAAATTTTTTATTTTTTTCAAATCCTCAAAAATGATGAAAAACGGTGTGCTAAAGTATGCCGTATGGTAGGGGCTATAGCCCATGTTCAAAAATGATGAAAAACAAGGTTAAAAAGAAAATTAAAAAATTAAAAAAACGATGGGCTATAACCCATGTTTTTTGAATTTTTAAATTTTTTTCAAATCCTCAAAAATGATCAAAAATGGCATGCTATAGTATGCCGTACGGTAGGGGCTATAGCCCATGTTCAAAAATGATGAAAAACGAGGTTAAAAAAATATTCAAAAATAAAAAAAACGATGGGCTATAACCCATGTTTTTTGAAATTTTTAATTTTTTTCAAATCCTCAAAAATGATGAAAAATGGCATGCTATAGTATGCCGTACGGTAGGGGCTATAGCCCATGTTCAAAAATGATGAAAAACGAGGTTAAAAAAATATTCAAAAATAAAAAAAACGATGGGCTATAACCCATGTTTTTGGAAATTTTTTATTTTTTTCAAATCCTCAAAAATGATGAAAAACGGCGTGCTAAAGTATGCCGTACGGTAGGGGCTATAGCCCATGTTCAAAAATGATGAAAAACGAGGTTAAAAAGAAAATTCAAAAATTCAAAAAACGATGGGCTATAACCCATGTTTTTGAATTTTTGAATTTTTTTCAAATCCTCAAAAATGATGAAAAACGGTGTGCTAAAGTATGCCGTATGGTAGGGGCTATAGCCCATGTTCAAAAATGATGAAAAACGAGGTTAAAAATAAAATAAAAAAATAAAAAAAACGATGGGCTATAACCCATGTTTTTTGAATTTTTTTATTTTTTTCAAATCCTCAAAAATGATCAAAAATGGCATGCTATAGTATGCCGTACGGTAGGGGCTATAGCCCATGTTCAAAAATGATGAAAAACTAGGTTAATTTTTTTTTCAAAAATTCAAAAAACGATGGGCTATAACCCATGTTTTTTGAAATTTTGATTTTTTTTCAAATCCGCAAAAATGATGAAAAACGGCATGCTAAAGTATGCCGTACGGTAGGGGCTATAGCCCATGTTCAAAAATGATGAAAAACGAGGTTCATAATTTTTTCTTTTTATTCAAAAAACGATGGGCTATAACCCATGTTTTTTGAAATTTTGAATTTTTTTCAAATCCTCAAAAATGATGAAAAACGGCGTGCTATAGTATGCCGTACGGTAGGGGCTATAGCCCATGTTCAAAAATGATGAAAAACGAGGTTAAATCTTTTTTCAAAAATTCAAAGAACGATGGGCTATAACCCATGTTTTTTGAAATTTTGATTTTTTTTCAAATCCGCAAAAATGATGAAAAACGGCGTGCTAAAGTATGCCGTACGGTAGGGGCTATAGCCCATGTTCAAAAATGATGAAAAACGAGGTTAAATCTTTTTTCAAAAATTCAAAGAACGATGGGCTATAACCCATGTTTTTTGAAATTTTGATTTTTTTTCAAATCCGCAAAAATGATGAAAAACGGCGTGCTAAAGTATGCCGTACGGTAGGGGCTATAGCCCATGTTCAAAAATGATGAAAAACGAGGTTAAATCTTTTTTCAAAAATTCAAAAAACGATGGGCTATAACCCATGTTTTTTGAAAATTTGAATTTTTTTCAAATCCTCAAAAATGATGAAAAACGGCGTGCTATAGTATGCCGTACGGTAGGGGCTATAGCCCATGTTCAAAAATGATGAAAAACGAGGTTAAAAAGAAAATTAAAAAATTAAAAAAACGATGGGCTATAACCCATGTTTTTTGAATTTTTAAAAAAATTTCAAATCCTCAAAAATGATCAAAAATGGCATGCTATAGTATGCCGTACGGTAGGGGCTATAGCCCATGTTCAAAAATGATGAAAAACGAGGTTAAAAAAATATTCAAAAATAAAAAAAACGATGGGCTATAACCCATGTTTTTTGAAATTTTTAATTTTTTTCAAATCCTCAAAAATGATGAAAAATGGCATGCTATAGTATGCCGTACGGTAGGGGCTATAGCCCATGTTCAAAAATGATGAAAAACGAGGTTAAAAAAATATTCAAAAATAAAAAAAACGATGGGCTATAACCCATGTTTTTGGAAATTTTTTATTTTTTTCAAATCCTCAAAAATGATGAAAAACGGCGTGCTAAAGTATGCCGTACGGTAGGGGCTATAGCCCATGTTCAAAAATGATGAAAAACGAGGTTAAAAAGAAAATTCAAAAATTCAAAAAACGATGGGCTATAACCCATGTTTTTGAATTTTTGAATTTTTTTCAAATCCTCAAAAATGATGAAAAACGGTGTGCTAAAGTATGCCGTATGGTAGGGGCTATAGCCCATGTTCAAAAATGATGAAAAACGAGGTTAAAAAGAAAATAAAAAAATAAAAAAAACGATGGGCTATAACCCATGTTTTTTGAATTTTTAAATTTTTTTCAAATCCTCAAAAATGATCAAAAATGGCATGCTATAGTATGCCGTACGGTAGGGGCTATAGCCCATGTTCAAAAATGATGAAAAACGAGGTTAAAAAAATATTCAAAAATAAAAAAAACGATGGGCTATAACCCATGTTTTTTGAAATTTTTAATTTTTTTCAAATCCTCAAAAATGATGAAAAATGGCATGCTATAGTATGCCGTACGGTAGGGGCTATAGCCCATGTTCAAAAATGATGAAAAACGAGGTTAAAAAAATATTCAAAAATTAAAAAAACGATGGGCTATAACCCATGTTTTTGGAAATTTTTTATTTTTTTCAAATCCTCAAAAATGATGAAAAACGGTGTGCTAAAGTATGCCGTATGGTAGGGGCTATAGCCCATGTTCAAAAATGATGAAAAACAAGGTTAAAAAGAAAATTAAAAAATTAAAAAAACGATGGGCTATAACCCATGTTTTTTGAATTTTTAAATTTTTTTCAAATCCTCAAAAATGATCAAAAATGGCATGCTATAGTATGCCGTACGGTAGGGGCTATAGCCCATGTTCAAAAATGATGAAAAACGAGGTTAAAAAAATATTCAAAAATAAAAAAAACGATGGGCTATAACCCATGTTTTTTGAAATTTTTAATTTTTTTCAAATCCTCAAAAATGATGAAAAATGGCATGCTATAGTATGCCGTACGGTAGGGGCTATAGCCCATGTTCAAAAATGATGAAAAACGAGGTTAAAAAAATATTCAAAAATAAAAAAAACGATGGGCTATAACCCATGTTTTTGGAAATTTTTTATTTTTTTCAAATCCTCAAAAATGATGAAAAACGGCGTGCTAAAGTATGCCGTACGGTAGGGGCTATAGCCCATGTTCAAAAATGATGAAAAACGAGGTTAAAAAGAAAATTCAAAAATTCAAAAAACGATGGGCTATAACCCATGTTTTTGAATTTTTGAATTTTTTTCAAATCCTCAAAAATGATGAAAAACGGTGTGCTAAAGTATGCCGTATGGTAGGGGCTATAGCCCATGTTCAAAAATGATGAAAAACGAGGTTAAAAATAAAATAAAAAAATAAAAAAAACGATGGGCTATAACCCATGTTTTTTGAATTTTTTTATTTTTTTCAAATCCTCAAAAATGATCAAAAATGGCATGCTATAGTATGCCGTACGGTAGGGGCTATAGCCCATGTTCAAAAATGATGAAAAACTAGGTTAATTTTTTTTTCAAAAATTCAAAAAACGATGGGCTATAACCCATGTTTTTTGAAATTTTGATTTTTTTTCAAATCCGCAAAAATGATGAAAAACGGCATGCTAAAGTATGCCGTACGGTAGGGGCTATAGCCCATGTTCAAAAATGATGAAAAACGAGGTTCATAATTTTTTCTTTTTATTCAAAAAACGATGGGCTATAACCCATGTTTTTTGAAATTTTGAATTTTTTTCAAATCCTCAAAAATGATGAAAAACGGCGTGCTATAGTATGCCGTACGGTAGGGGCTATAGCCCATGTTCAAAAATGATGAAAAACGAGGTTAAATCTTTTTTCAAAAATTCAAAGAACGATGGGCTATAACCCATGTTTTTTGAAATTTTGATTTTTTTTCAAATCCGCAAAAATGATGAAAAACGGCGTGCTAAAGTATGCCGTACGGTAGGGGCTATAGCCCATGTTCAAAAATGATGAAAAACGAGGTTAAATCTTTTTTCAAAAATTCAAAGAACGATGGGCTATAACCCATGTTTTTTGAAATTTTGATTTTTTTTCAAATCCGCAAAAATGATGAAAAACGGCGTGCTAAAGTATGCCGTACGGTAGGGGCTATAGCCCATGTTCAAAAATGATGAAAAACGAGGTTAAATCTTTTTTCAAAAATTCAAAAAACGATGGGCTATAACCCATGTTTTTTGAAAATTTGAATTTTTTTCAAATCCTCAAAAATGATGAAAAACGGCGTGCTATAGTATGCCGTACGGTAGGGGCTATAGCCCATGTTCAAAAATGATGAAAAACGAGGTTAAATATTTTTTCAAAAATTAAAAAAACGATGGGCTATAACCCATGTTTTTTGAAATTTTGAAATTTTTTCAAATCCTCAAAAATGATGAAAAACGGCGTGCTATAGTATGCCATACGGTAGGGGCTATAGCCCATGTTCAAAAATGATGAAAAACGAGGTTATTATTATTATTTTTTAATAAAAAAAACGATGGGCTATAACCCATGTTTTTTTTTATTTTGATTTTTTTTCAAATCCTCAAAAATGATGAAAAACGGCGTGCTAAAGTATGCCGTACTGTAGGGGCTATAGCCCATGTTCAAAAATGATGAAAAACGAGGTTAAAAAAATATAAAAAAAAAAAAAAACGATGGGCTATAACCCATGTTTTTTGAAATTTTTAATTTTTTTCAAATCCTCAAAAATGATGAAAAACGGTGTGCTAAAGTATGCCGTATGGTAGGGGCTATAGCCCATGTTCAAAAATGATGAAAAACGAGGTTAAAAAGAAAATTAAAAAATTAAAAAAACGATGGGCTATAACCCATGTTTTTTGAATTTTTAAATGTTTTTCAAATCCTCAAAAATGATCAAAAATGGTATGCCGTACGGTAGGGGCTATAGCCCATGTTCAAAAATGATGAAAAACGAGGTTAAAAAAATATTCAAAAATAAAAAAAACGATGGGCTATAACCCATGTTTTTTGAAATTTTTAATATTTTTTCAAATCCTAAAAATGATGAAAAATGGCATGCTATAGTATGCCGTACGGTAGGGGCCCATGTTCAAAAATGATGAAAAACGAGGTTAAAAAAATATTCAAAAATAAAAAAAACGATGGGCTATAACCCATGTTTTTGGAAATTTTTTATTTTTTTCAAATCCTCAAAAATGATGAAAAACGGCGTGCTAAAGTATGCCGTACGGTAGGGGCTATAGCCCATGTTCAAAAATGATGAAAAACGAGGTTAAAAAGAAAATTCAAAAATTCAAAAAACGATGGGCTATAACCCATGTTTTTGAATTTTTGAATTTTTTTCAAATCCTCAAAAATGATGAAAAATGGCATGCTAAAGTATGCCGTATGGTAGGGGCTATAGCCCATGTTCAAAAATGATGAAAAACGAGGTTAAAAAGAAAATTCAAAAATTCAAAAAACGATGGGCTATAACCCATATTTTTTGAAATTTTGATTTTTTTTTCAAATCCTCAAAAATGATGAAAAACTGCGTCCTATAGTATGCCGTACGGTAGGGGCTATAGCCCATGTTCAAAAATGATGAAAAACGAGGTTCATTTTTTTTTCAAAAATTCAAAAAACGATGGGCTATAACCCATGTTTTTTGATTTTTTTATTTTTTTTCAAATCCTCAAAAATGATCAAAAATGGCATGCTATAGTATGCCGTACGGTAGGGGCTATAGCCCATGTTCAAAAATGATGAAAAACGAGGTTAAAAAAATATTCAAAAATTAAAAAAACGATGGGCTATAACCCATGTTTTTTGAAATTTGAAATTTTTTTCAAATCCTCAAAAATGATGAAAAATGGCATGCTATAGTATGCCGTACGGTAGGGGCTATAGCCCATGTTCAAAAATGATGAAAAACGAGGTTAAAAAAATATTCAAAAATAAAAAAAACGATGGGCTATAACCCATGTTTTTGGAATTTTTTTATTTTTTTCAAATCCTCAAAAATGATGAAAAACGGCGTGCTAAAGTATGCCGTACGGTAGGGGCTATAGCCCATGTTCAAAAATGATGAAAAACGAGGTTAAAAAGAAAATTCAAAAATTCAAAAAACGATGGGCTATAACCCATGTTTTTGAATTTTTTAATTTTTTTCAAATCCTCAAAATGATGAAAAACGGTGTGCTAAAGTATGCCGTATGGTAGGGGCTATAGCCCATGTTCAAAAATGATGAAAAACGAGGTTAAAAAAATATTCAAAAATTAAAAAAACGATGGGCTATAACCCATGTTTTTTGAATTTTAATTTTTTTTTCAAATCCTCAAAAATGATCAAAAATGGCATGCTATAGTATGCCGTACGGTAGGGGCTATAGCCCATGTTCAAAAATGATGAAAAACGAGGTTAAAAAAATATTCAAAAATAAAAAAAAACGATGGGCTATAACCCATGTTTTTTGAAATTTTTAATTTTTTTCAAATCCTCAAAAATGATGAAAAATGGCATGCTATAGTATGCCGTACGGTAGGGGCTATAGCCCATGTTCAAAAATGATGAAAAACGAGGTTAAAAAAATATTCAAAAATAAAAAAAACGATGGGCTATAACCCATGTTTTTGGAAATTTTTTATTTTTTTCAAATCCTCAAAAATGATGAAAAACGGTGTGCTAAAGTATGCCGTACGGTAGGGGCTATAGCCCATGTTCAAAAATGATGAAAAACGAGGTTAAAAAGAAAATTAAAAAATTAAAAAAACGATGGGCTATAACCCATGTTTTTTGAATTTTTAAATTTTTTTCAAATCCTCAAAAATGATCAAAAATGGCATGCTATAGTATGCCGTACGGTAGGGGCTATAGCCCATGTTCAAAAATGATGAAAAACGAGGTTAAAAAAATATTCAAAAATAAAAAAAACGATGGGCTATAACCCATGTTTTTTTAAATTTTTAATTTTTTTCAAATCCTCAAAAATGATGAAAAATGGCATGCTATAGTATGCCGTACGGTAGGGGCTATAGCCCATGTTCAAAAATGATGAAAAACGAGGTTAAAAAAATATTCAAAAATAAAAAAAACGATGGGCTATAACCCATGTTTTTGGAAATTTTTTATTTTTTTCAAATCCTCAAAAATGATGAAAAACGGTGTGCTAAAGTATGCCGTACGGTAGGGGCTATAGCCCATGTTCAAAAATGATGAAAAACGAGGTTAAAAAGAAAATTAAAAAATTAAAAAAACGATGGGCTATAACCCATGTTTTTTGAATTTTTAAAAATTTTTCAAATCCTCAAAAATGATCAAAAATGGCATGCTATAGTATGCCGTACGGTAGGGGCTATAGCCCATGTTCAAAAATGATGAAAAACGAGGTTAAAAAAATATTCAAAAATAAAAAAAACGATGGGCTATAACCCATGTTTTTCTAAATTTTTAATTTTTTTCAAATCCTCAAAAATGATGAAAAATGGCATGCTATAGTATGCCGTACGGTAGGGGCTATAGCCCATGTTCAAAAATGATGAAAAACGAGGTTAAAAAAATATTCAAAAATAAAAAAAACGATGGGCTATAACCCATGTTTTTGGAAAATTTTTATTTTTTTCAAATCCTCAAAAATGATGAAAAACGGCGTGCTAAAGTATGCCGTACGGTAGGGGCTATAGCCCATGTTCAAAAATGATGAAAAACGAGGTTAAAAAGAAAATTCAAAAATTCAAAAAACGATGGGCTATAACCCATGTTTTTGAATTTTTGAATTTTTTTCAAATCCTCAAAAATGATGAAAAACGGTGTGCTAAAGTATGCCGTATGGTAGGGGCTATAGCCCATGTTCAAAAATGATGAAAAACGAGGTTAAAAATAAAATAAAAAAATAAAAAAAACGATGGGCTATAACCCATGTTTTTTGAATTTTTAATTTTTTTTCAAATCCTCAAAAATGATCAAAAATGGCATGCTATAGTATGCCGTACGGTAGGGGCTATAGCCCATGTTCAAAAATGATGAAAAACTAGGTTAATTTTTTTTTCAAAAATTCAAAAAACGATGGGCTATAACCCATGTTTTTTGAAATTTAGATTTTTTTTCAAATCCGCAAAAATGATGAAAAACGGCATGCTAAAGTATGCCGTACGGTAGGGGCTATAGCCCATGTTCAAAAATGATGAAAAACGAGGTTCATAATTTTTTCTTTTTATTCAAAAAACGATGGGCTATAACCCATGTTTTTTGAAATTTTGAATTTTTTTCAAATCCTCAAAAATGATGAAAAACGGCGTGCTATAGTATGCCGTACGGTAGGGGCTATAGCCCATGTTCAAAAATGATGAAAAACGAGGTTAAATATTTTTTCAAAAATTAAAAAAACGATGGGCTATAACCCATGTTTTTTGAAATTTTGAAATTTTTTCAAATCCTCAAAAATGATGAAAAACGGCGTGCTATAGTATGCCATACGGTAGGGGCTATAGCCCATGTTCAAAAATGATGAAAAACGAGGTTATTATTATTATTTTTTAATAAAAAAAACGATGGGCTATAACCCATGTTTTTTTTTTTTTTTTTTTTTTTTCAAATCCTCAAAAATGATGAAAAACGGCGTGCTAAAGTATGCCGTACTGTAGAGGCTATAGCCCATGTTCAAAAATGATGAAAAACGAGGTTAAAAAGAAAATTAAAAAATTAAAAAAAACGATGGGCTATAACCCATGTTTTTTGAATTTTTAATTTTTTTTCAAATCCTCAAAAATGATCAAAAATGGCATGCTATAGTATGCCGTACGGTAGGGGCTATAGCCCATGTTCAAAAATGATGAAAAACGAGGTTAAAAAAATATTAAAAAAAAAACAAAACGATGGGCTATAACCCATGTTTTTTGAAATTTTTTTCAAATCCTCAAAAATGATGAAAAACGGTGTGCTAAAGTATGCCGTATGGTAGGGGCTATAGCCCATGTTCAAAAATGATGAAAAACGAGGTTAAAAAGAAAATTAAAAAATTAAAAAAACGATGGGCTATAACCCATGTTTTTTGAATTTTTAAAAAATTTTCAAATCCTCAAAAATGATCAAAAATGGCATGCTATAGTATGCCGTACGGTAGGGGCTATAGCCCATGTTCAAAAATGATGAAAAACGAGGTTAAAAAAATATTCAAAAATAAAAAAAACGATGGGCTATAACCCATGTTTTTTGAAATTTTTAATATTTTTTCAAATCCTAAAAATGATGAAAAATGGCATGCTATAGTATGCCGTACGGTAGGGGCTATAGCCCATGTTCAAAAATGATGAAAAACGAGGTTAAAAAAATATTCAAAAATAAAAAAAACGATGGGCTATAACCCATGTTTTTGGAAAATTTTTATTTTTTTCAAATCCTCAAAAATGATGAAAAACGGCGTGCTAAAGTATGCCGTACGGTAGGGGCTATAGCCCATGTTCAAAAATGATGAAAAACGAGGTTAAAAAGAAAATTCAAAAATTCAAAAAACGATGGGCTATAACCCATGTTTTTGAATTTTTGAATTTTTTTCAAATCCTCAAAAATGATGAAAAATGGCATGCTAAAGTATGCCGTATGGTAGGGGCTATAGCCCATGTTCAAAAATGATGAAAAACGAGGTTAAAAAGAAAATTCAAAAATTCAAAAAACGATGGGCTATAACCCATATTTTTTGAAATTTTGATTTTTTTTTCAAATCCTCAAAAATGATGAAAAACTGCGTCCTATAGTATGCCGTACGGTAGGGGCTATAGCCCATGTTCAAAAATGATGAAAAACGAGGTTCATTTTTTTTTCAAAAATTCAAAAAACGATGGGCTATAACCCATGTTTTTTGATTTTTTGATTTTTTTTCAAATCCTCAAAAATGATGAAAAACGGCGTGCTATAGTATGCCGTACGGTAGGGGCTATAGCCCATGTTCAAAAATGATGAAAAACGAGGATTAAAAAAGTTAATTCAAAACTTAAAAAAACTATGGGCTATAACCCATGTTTTTTTATTTTTTATTTTATTTTTAATCCTCAAAAATGATGAAAAACGGCGTGCTATGGTATGCCGTACGGTAGGGGCTATAGCCCATGTTCAAAAATGATGAAAAACGAGGTTTTAAAAAAATCTAAAATTCAAAAAACGATGGGCTATAACCCATGTTTTTTTTGTCTCATTTTTTTCAAATCCTCAAAAATGTTGAAAAACGGCGTGCTATAGTATGCCGTACGGTAGGGGCTGTAGCCCATGTTCAAAAATGATGAAAAACGAGGTTAATCTTTTTTATTCAAAAATTCAAAAAACGATGGGCTATAACCCATGTTTTTTGAATTTTTGATTTTTTTTCAAATCCTCAAAAATGATGAAAAACGGCGTGCTATAGTATGCCGTACGGTAGGGGCTATAGCCCATGTTCAAAAATGATGAAAAACGAGGATTAAAAAAGTTAATTCAAAACTTAAAAAAACTATGGGCTATAACCCATGTTTTTTTATTTTTTATTTTATTTTTAATCCTCAAAAATGATGAAAAACGGCGTGCTATGGTATGCCGTACGGTAGGGGCTATAGCCCATGTTCAAAAATGATGAAAAACGAGGTTTAAAAAAAATCTAAAATTCAAAAAACGATGGGCTATAACCCATGTTTTTTTTGTCTCATTTTTTTCAAATCCTCAAAAATGTTGAAAAACGGCGTGCTATAGTATGCCGTACGGTAGGGGCTGTAGCCCATGTTCAAAAATGATGAAAAACGAGGTTAATCTTTTTTATTCAAAAATTCAAAAAACGATGGGCTATAACCCATGTTTTTTGAATTTTTGATTTTTTTTCAAATCCTCAAAAATGATGAAAAACGGCGTGCTATAGTATGCCGTACGGTAGGGGCTATAGCCCATGTTCAAAAATGATGAAAAATGAGGTTAATTTTTTTTTCAAAAATTCAAAAAACGATGGGCTATAACCCAAGTTTTTTGAAATTTTGAATTTTTTTCAAATCCTCAAAAATGATGAAAAACGGCGTGCTATAGTATGCCGTACGGTAGGGGCTATAGCCCATGTTCAAAAATGATGAAAAACGAGGTTAAATATTTTTTCAAAAATAAAAAAAACGATGGGCTATAACCCATGTTTTTTGAAATTTTGAAATTTTTTCAAATCCTCAAAAATGATGAAAAACGGCGTGCTATAGTATGCCATACGGTAGGGGCTATAGCCCATGTTCAAAAATGATGAAAAACGAGGTTATTATTATTTTTTTTTAATTCAAAAAACGATGGGCTATAACCCATGTTTTTTTTTTTTTTTTTTTTTTTTCAAATCCTCAAAAATGATGAAAAACGGCGTGCTAAAGTATGCCGTACGGTAGGGGCTATAGCCCATGTTCAAAAATGATGAAAAACGAGGTTAATTTTTTTTTTCAAAAATTCAAAAAACGATGGGCTATAACCCATGTTTTTTGAAATTTTGAAAATTTTTCAAATCCTCAAAAATGATGTAAAACGGCGTGCTAAAGTATGCCGTACGGTAGGGGCTATAGCCCATGTTCAAAAATTATGAAAAACGAGGTTAAAAAAAATTTAAAAAATTAAAAAAACGATGGGCTATAACCCATGTTTTTTGAAATTTTTTATTTTTTTCAAATCCTCAAAAATGATGAAAAACGGTGTGCTAAAGTATGCCGTATGGTAGGGGCTATAGCCCATGTTCAAAAATGATGAAAAACGAGGTTAAAAAGAAAATTAAAAAATTAAAAAAACGATGGGCTATAACCCATGTTTTTTGAATTTTTGATTTTTTTTCAAATCCTCAAAAATGATCAAAAATGGCATGCTATAGTATGCCGTACGGTAGGGGCTATAGCCCATGTTCAAAAATGATGAAAAACGAGGTTAAAAAAATATTCAAAAATAAAAAAAACGATGGGCTATAACCCATGTTTTTGGAAAAAATTTTTTTTTTCAAATCCTCAAAAATGATGAAAAATGGCATGCTATAGTATGCCGTACGGTAGGGGCTATAGCCCATGTTCAAAAATGATGAAAAACGAGGTTAAAAAAATATTAAAAAATTAAAAAAAAACGATGGGCTAACCCATGTTTTTTGAATTTTTTTTTTTTTTTCAAATCCTCAAAAATGATGAAAAACGGTGTGCTAAAGTATGCCGTATGGTAGGGGCTATAGCCCATGTTCAAAAATGATGAAAAACAAGGTTAAAAAGAAAATTCAAAAATTCAAAAAACGATGGGCTATAACCCATATTTTTTGAAATTTTGATTTTTTTTTTAAATCCTCAAAAATGATGAAAAACTGCGTCCTATAGTATGCCGTACGGCAGGGGCTATAGCCCATGTTCAAAAATGATGAAAAACGAGGTTCATTTTTTTTTCAAAAATTCAAAAAACGATGGGCTATAACCCATGTTTTTTTATTTTTTTATTTTTTTTTCAAATCCTCAAAAATGATGAAAAACGGCGTGCTATAGTATGCCGTACGGTAGGGGCTATAGCCCATGTTCAAAAATGATGAAAAACGAGGTTAATTCTTTTTTCTTTTTATTCAAAAAACGATGGGCTATAACCCATGTTTTTTGAAATTTTGAAATTTTTTCAAATCCTCAAAAATGATGTAAAACGGCGTGCTAAAGTATGCCGTACGGTAGGGGCTATAGCCCATGTTCAAAAATGATGAAAAACGAGGTTAAATATTTTTTCAAAAATTAAAAAAACGATGGGCTATAACCCATGTTTTTTGAAAATTTAGATTTTTTTTCAAATCCTCAAAAATGATGAAAAACGGCGTGCTATAGTATGCCGTACGGTAGGGGCTATAGCCCATGTTCAAAAATGATGAAAAACGAGGTTAATTCTTTTTTCTTTTTATTCAAAAAACGATGGGCTATAACCCATGTTTTTTGAAATTTTGAATTTTTTTCAAATCCTCAAAAATGATGAAAAACGGCGTGCTATAGTATGCCGTACGGTAGGGGCTATAGCCCATGTTCAAAAATGATGAAAAACGAGGTTAAATATTTTTTCAAAAATTAAAAAAACGATGGGCTATAACCCATGTTTTTTGAAATTTTGAAATTTTTTCAAATCCTCAAAAATGATGAAAAACGGCGTGCTATAGTATGCCATACGGTAGGGGCTATAGCCCATGTTCAAAAATGATGAAAAATGAGGTTAATTTTTTTTTCAAAAATTCAAAAAACGATGGGCTATAACCCATGTTTTTTGAAATTTTGATTTCTTTTCAAATCCGCAAAAATGATGAAAAACGGCGTGCTAAAGTATGCCGTACGGTAGGGGCTATAGCCCATGTTCAAAAATGATGAAAAACGAGGTTAATTCTTTTTTCTTTTTATTCAAAAAACGATGGGCTATAACCCATGTTTTTTGAAATTTTGATTTTTTTTCAAATCCGCAAAAATGATGAAAAACGGCGTGCTAAAGTATGCCGTACGGTAGGGGCTATAGCCCATGTTCAAAAATGATGAAAAACGAGGTTAATTCTTTTTTCTTTTTATTCAAAAAACGATGGGCTATAACCCATGTTTTTTGAAATTTTGAATTTTTTTCAAATCCTCAAAAATGATGAAAAACGGCGTGCTATAGTATGCCGTACGGTAGGGGCTATAGCCCATGTTCAAAAATGATGAAAAACGAGGTTAAATATTTTTTCAAAAATAAAAAAAACGATGGGCTATAACCCATGTTTTTTGAAATTTTGAAAATTTTTCAAATCCTCAAAAATGATGTAAAACGGCGTGCTAAAGTATGCCGTACGGTAGGGGCTATAGCCCATGTTCAAAAATTATGAAAAACGAGGTTAAAAAAAAATTAAAAAATTAAAAAAACGATGGGCTATAACCCATGTTTTTTGAAATTTTTTATTTTTTTCAAATCCTCAAAAATGATGAAAAACGGTGTGCTAAAGTATGCCGTATGGTAGGGGCTATAGCCCATGTTCAAAAATGATGAAAAACGAGGTTAAAAAGAAAATTAAAAAATTAAAAAAACGATGGGCTATAACCCATGTTTTTTGAATTTTTGAATTTTTTTCAAATCCTCAAAAATGATCAAAAATGGCATGCTATAGTATGCCGTACGGTAGGGGCTATAGCCCATGTTCAAAAATGATGAAAAACGAGGTTAAAAAAATATTCAAAAATAAAAAAAACGATGGGCTATAACCCATGTTTTTGGAAATTTTTTTTTTTTTCAAATCCTCAAAAATGATGAAAAATGGCATGCTATAGTATGCCGTACGGTAGGGGCTATAGCCCATGTTCAAAAATGATGAAAAACGAGGTTAAAAAAATATTAAAAAATTAAAAAAAACGATGGGCTAACCCATGTTTTTTGAATTTTTTTTTTTTTTTCAAATCCTCAAAAATGATGAAAAACGGTGTGCTAAAGTATGCCGTATGGTAGGGGCTATAGCCCATGTTCAAAAATGATGAAAAACAAGGTTAAAAAGAAAATTCAAAAATTCAAAAAACGATGGGCTATAACCCATATTTTTTGAAATTTTGATTTTTTTTTTAAATCCTCAAAAATGATGAAAAACTGCGTCCTATAGTATGCCGTACGGCAGGGGCTATAGCCCATGTTCAAAAATGATGAAAAACGAGGTTCATTTTTTTTTCAAAAATTCAAAAAACGATGGGCTATAACCCATGTTTTTTTATTTTTTTATTTTTTTTTCAAATCCTCAAAAATGATGAAAAACGGCGTGCTATAGTATGCCGTACGGTAGGGGCTATAGCCCATGTTCAAAAATGATGAAAAACGAGGTTAATTCTTTTTTCTTTTTATTCAAAAAACGATGGGCTATAACCCATGTTTTTTGAAATTTTGAAATTTTTTCAAATCCTCAAAAATGATGTAAAACGGCGTGCTAAAGTATGCCGTACGGTAGGGGCTATAGCCCATGTTCAAAAATGATGAAAAACGAGGTTAAATATTTTTTCAAAAATTCAAAAAACGATGGGCTATAACCCATGTTTTTTGAAAATTTAGATTTTTTTTCAAATCCTCAAAAATGATGAAAAACGGCGTGCTATAGTATGCCGTACGGTAGGGGCTATAGCCCATGTTCAAAAATGATGAAAAACGAGGTTAATTCTTTTTTCTTTTTATTCAAAAAACGATGGGCTATAACCCATGTTTTTTGAAATTTTGAATTTTTTTCAAATCCTCAAAAATGATGAAAAACGGCGTGCTATAGTATGCCGTACGGTAGGGGCTATAGCCCATGTTCAAAAATGATGAAAAACGAGGTTAAATATTTTTTCAAAAATTAAAAAAACGATGGGCTATAACCCATGTTTTTTGAAATTTTGAAATTTTTTCAAATCCTCAAAAATGATGAAAAACGGCGTGCTATAGTATGCCATACGGTAGGGGCTATAGCCCATGTTCAAAAATGATGAAAAATGAGGTTAATTTTTTTTTCAAAAATTCAAAAAACGATGGGCTATAACCCATGTTTTTTGAAATTTTGATTTCTTTTCAAATCCGCAAAAATGATGAAAAACGGCGTGCTAAAGTATGCCGTACGGTAGGGGCTATAGCCCATGTTCAAAAATGATGAAAAACGAGGTTAATTCTTTTTTCTTTTTATTCAAAAAACGATGGGCTATAACCCATGTTTTTTGAAATTTTGATTTTTTTTCAAATCCGCAAAAATGATGAAAAACGGCGTGCTAAAGTATGCCGTACGGTAGGGGCTATAGCCCATGTTCAAAAATGATGAAAAACGAGGTTAATTCTTTTTTCTTTTTATTCAAAAAACGATGGGCTATAACCCATGTTTTTTGAAATTTTGAATTTTTTTCAAATCCTCAAAAATGATGAAAAACGGCGTGCTATAGTATGCCGTACGGTAGGGGCTATAGCCCATGTTCAAAAATGATGAAAAACGAGGTTAAATATTTTTTCAAAAATAAAAAAAACGATGGGCTATAACCCATGTTTTTTGAAATTTTGAAATTTTTTCAAATCCTCAAAAATGATGAAAAACGAGGTTAATTCTTTTTTCTTTTTATTCAAAAAACGATGGGCTATAACCCATGTTTTTTGAAATTTTGAATTTTTTTCAAATCCTCAAAAATGATGAAAAACGGCGTGCTATAGTATGCCGTACGGTAGGGGCTATAGCCCATGTTCAAAAATGATGAAAAACGAGGTTAAATATTTTTTCAAAAATTAAAAAAACGATGGGCTATAACCCATGTTTTTTGAAATTTTGAAATTTTTTCAAATCCTCAAAAATGATGAAAAACGGCGTGCTATAGTATGCCATACGGTAGGGGCTATAGCCCATGTTCAAAAATGATGAAAAATGAGGTTAATTTTTTTTTCAAAAATTCAAAAAACGATGGGCTATAACCCATGTTTTTTGAAATTTTGATTTCTTTTCAAATCCGCAAAAATGATGAAAAACGGCGTGCTAAAGTATGCCGTACGGTAGGGGCTATAGCCCATGTTCAAAAATGATGAAAAACGAGGTTAATTCTTTTTTCTTTTTATTCAAAAAACGATGGGCTATAACCCATGTTTTTTGAAATTTTGATTTTTTTTCAAATCCGCAAAAATGATGAAAAACGGCGTGCTAAAGTATGCCGTACGGTAGGGGCTATAGCCCATGTTCAAAAATGATGAAAAACGAGGTTAATTCTTTTTTCTTTTTATTCAAAAAACGATGGGCTATAACCCATGTTTTTTGAAATTTTGAATTTTTTTCAAATCCTCAAAAATGATGAAAAACGGCGTGCTATAGTATGCCGTACGGTAGGGGCTATAGCCCATGTTCAAAAATGATGAAAAACGAGGTTAAATATTTTTTCAAAAATAAAAAAAACGATGGGCTATAACCCATGTTTTTTGAAATTTTGAAATTTTTTCAAATCCTCAAAAATGATGAAAAACGGCGTGCTATAGTATGCCATACGGTAGGGGCTATAGCCCATGTTCAAAAATGATGAAAAACGAGGTTATTATTATTATTTTTTAATTCAAAAAACGATGGGCTATAACCCATGTTTTTTTTTATTTTGATTTTTTTTCAAATCCTCAAAAATGATGAAAAACGGCGTGCTAAAGTATGCCGTACGGTAGGGGCTATAGCCCATGTTCAAAAATGATGAAAAACGAGGTTAATTTTTTTTTTCAAAAATTAAAAAAACGATGGGCTATAACCCATGTTTTTTGAATTTTTGAATTTTTTTCAAATCCTCAAAAATGATCAAAAATGGCATGCTATAGTATGCCGTACGGTAGGGGCTATAGCCCATGTTCAAAAATGATGAAAAACGAGGTTAAAAGAATATTCAAAAATAAAAAAAACGATGGGCTATAACCCATGTTTTTGGAAATTTTTATTTTTTTTCAAATCCTCAAAAATGATGAAAAATGGCATGCTATAGTATGCCGTACGGTAGGGGCTATAGCCCATGTTCAAAAATGATGAAAAACGAGGTTAAAAAAATATTCAAAAATTAAAAAAAACGATGGGCTATAACCCATGTTTTTTGATTATTATTATTTTTTTCAAATCCTCAAAAATGATGAAAAACGGTGTGCTAAAGTATGCCGTATGGTAGGGGCTATAGCCCATGTTCAAAAATGATGAAAAACAAGGTTAAAAAGAAAATTCAAAAATTCAAAAAACGATGGGCTATAACCCATATTTTTTGAAATTTTGATTTTTTTTTTTAAATCCTCAAAAATGATGAAAAACTGCGTCCTATAGTATGCCGTACGGCAGGGGCTATAGCCCATGTTCAAAAATGATGAAAAACGAGGTTCATTTTTTTTCAAAAATTCAAAAAACGATGGGCTATAACCCATGTTTTTTTATTTTTTTATTTTTTTTCAAATCCTCAAAAATGATGAAAAACGGCGTGCTATAGTATGCCGTACGGTAGGGGCTATAGCCCATGTTCAAAAATGATGAAAAACGAGGTTAATTCTTTTTTCTTTTTATTCAAAAAACGATGGGCTATAACCCATGTTTTTTGAAATTTTGAAATTTTTTCAAATCCTCAAAAATGATGTAAAACGGCGTGCTAAAGTATGCCGTACGGTAGGGGCTATAGCCCATGTTCAAAAATGATGAAAAACGAGGTTAAATATTTTTTCAAAAATTCAAAAAACGATGGGCTATAACCCATGTTTTTTGAAAATTTAGATTTTTTTTCAAATCCTCAAAAATGATGAAAAACGGCGTGCTATAGTATGCCGTACGGTAGGGGCTATAGCCCATGTTCAAAAATGATGAAAAACGAGGTTAATTCTTTTTTCTTTTTATTCAAAAAACGATGGGCTATAACCCATGTTTTTTGAAATTTTGAATTTTTTTCAAATCCTCAAAAATGATGAAAAACGGCGTGCTATAGTATGCCGTACGGTAGGGGCTATAGCCCATGTTCAAAAATGATGAAAAACGAGGTTAAATATTTTTTCAAAAATTAAAAAAACGATGGGCTATAACCCATGTTTTTTGAAATTTTGAAATTTTTTCAAATCCTCAAAAATGATGAAAAACGGCGTGCTATAGTATGCCATACGGTAGGGGCTATAGCCCATGTTCAAAAATGATGAAAAACGAGGTTATTATTATTATTTTTTAATTCAAAAAACGATGGGCTATAACCCATGTTTTTTTTAATTTAGATTTTTTTTCAAATCCTCAAAAATTATGAAAAACGGCGTGCTAAAGTATGCCGTACGGTAGGGGCTATAGCCCATGTTCAGAAATGATGAAAAACGAGGTTAAAAAAAAAATTAAAAATTAAAAAAACGATGGGCTATAACCCATGTTTTTGAAATTTTTAATTTTTTTCAAATCCTCAAAAATGATGAAAAACGGTGTGCTAAAGTATGCCGTACGGTAGGGGCTATAGCCCATGTTCAAAAATGATGAAAAACGAGGTTAATTCTTTTTTCTTTTTATTCAAAAAACGATGGGCTATAACCCATGTTTTTTGAAATTTTGAATTTTTTTCAAATCCTCAAAAATGATGAAAAACGGCATGCTATAGTATGCCGTACGGTAGGGGCTATAGCCCATGTTCAAAAATGATGAAAAACGAGGTTAATTCTTTTTTCTTTTTATTCAAAAAACGATGGGCTATAGCCCATTTTTTTTGAAAATTTGAATTTTTTTCAAATCCTCAAAAATGATGAAAAACGGCATGCTATAGTATGCCGTACGGTAGGGGCTATAGCCCATGTTCAAAAATGATGAAAAACGAGGTTAAATATTTTTTCAAAAATTCAAAAAACGATGGGCTATAACCCATGTTTTTTGAAAATTTTGATTTTTTTTTAAATCCTCAAAAATGATGAAAAACGGCGTGCTATAGTATGCCGTACGGTAGGGGCTATAGCCCATGTTCAAAAATGATGAAAAACGAGGTTAAAAAAAGAATTCAAAAATTCAAAAAACGATGGAATATAACCCATGTTTTTTGAAATTTTGAATTTTTATCAAATCCTCAAAAATGATGAAAAACGGCGTGCTATAGTATGCCGTACGGTAGGGGCTATAGCCCATGTTCAAAAATGATGAAAAACGAGGTTAAATATTTTTTCAAAAATCAAAAAAACGATGGGCTATAACCCATGTTTTTTGAAATTTTGAATTTTTTTCAAATCCTCAAAAATGATGAAAAACGGCGTGCTATAGTATGCCATACGGTAGGGTCTATAGCCCATGTTCAAAAATGATGAAAAACGAGGTTATTATTTTTTTTTTTAATTAAAAAAACGATGGGCTATAACCCATGTTTTTTGAAATTTTGAATTTTTTTCAAATCCTCAAAAATGATGAAAAACGGCGTCCTATAGTATGCCGTACGGTATGGGCTATAGCCCATGGTCAAAAATGATGAAAAACGAGGTTTAATTTTTTTTCAAAATTAAAAAAAAACGATGGGCTATAACACATGTTTTTGAAATTTTGATTTTTTTTCAAATCCTCAAAAATGATGAAAAACGGCGTGCTATAGTATGCCGTACGGTAGGGGCTATAGCCCATGTTCAGAAATGATGAAAAACAAGGTTAAAAAAAAATAAAAAAATAAAAAAAACGATGGGCTATAACCCATGTTTTTGAAATTTTTAATTTTTTTCAAATCCTCAAAAATGATGAAAAACGGTGTGCTAAAGTATGCCGTACGGTAGGGGCTATAGCCCATGTTCAAAAATGATGAAAAACGAGGTTAATTCTTTTTTCTTTTTATTCAAAAAACGATGGGCTATAACCCATGTTTTTTGAAATTTTGAATTTTTTTCAAATCCTCAAAAATGATGAAAAACGGCATGCTATAGTATGCCGTACGGTAGGGGCTATAGCCCATGTTCAAAAATGATGAAAAACGAGGTTAATTCTTTTTTCTTTTTATTCAAAAAACGATGGGCTATAACCCATGTTTTTTGAAATTTTGAATTTTTTTCAAATCCTCAAAAATGATGAAAAACGGCGTGCTATAGTATGCCGTACGGTAGGGGCTATAGCCCATGTTCAAAAATGATGAAAAACGAGGTTAAATATTTTTTCAAAAATCAAAAAAACGATGGGCTATAACCCATGTTTTTTGAAATTTTGAATTTTTTTCAAATCCTCAAAAATGATGAAAAACGGCGTGCTATAGTATGCCATACGGTAGGGTCTATAGCCCATGTTCAAAAATGATGAAAAACGAGGTTATTATTATTTTTTTTTAATTAAAAAAACGATGGGCTATAACCCATGTTTTTTGAAATTTTGAATTTTTTTCAAATCCTCAAAAATGATGAAAAACGGCGTCCTATAGTATGCCGTACGGTATGGGCTATAGCCCATGGTCAAAAATGATGAAAAACGAGGTTAAATTTTTTTTCAAAATTAAAAAAAAACGATGGGCTATAACCCATGTTTTTGAAATTTTGATTTTTTTTCAAATCCTCAAAAATGATGAAAAACGGCGTGCTATAGTATGCCGTACGGTAGGGGCTATAGCCCATGTTCAAAAATGATGAAAAACGAGGTTAATTCTTTTTTCTTTTTATTCAAAAAACGATGGGCTATAACCCATGTTTTTTGAAATTTTGAATTTTTTTCAAATCCTCAAAAATGATGAAAAACGGCGTGCTATAGTATGCCGTACGGTAGGGGCTATAGCCCATGTTCAAAAATGATGAAAAACGAGGTTAATTAAGAATTCAAAAATTCAAAAAACGATGGGCTATAACCCATGTTTTTTGAAATTTAATTTTTTTTTAAATCCTCAAAAATTATGAAAAACGGCGTGCTATAGTATGCCGTACGGTAGGGGCTATAGCCCATGTTCAAAAATGATGAAAAACGAGGTTAATTAAGAATTCAAAAATTCAAAAAACGATGGGCTATAACCCATGTTTTTTGAAATTTTGATTTTTTTTAAATCCTCAAAAATGATGAAAAACGGCGTGCTATAGTATGCCGTACGGTAGGGGCTATAGCCCATGTTCAAAAATGATGAAAAACGAGGTTAATCTTTTTTTCAAAATTTCAAAAAACGATGGGCTATAACCCATGTTTTTTGAATTTTTAATTTTTTTTCAAATCCTCAAAAATGATGAAAAACGGCGTGCTATAGTATGCCGTACGGTAGGGGCTATAGCCCATGTTCAAAAATGATGAAAAACGAGGTTAATCTTTTTTTCAAAAATTCAAAAAACGATGGGCTATAACCCATGTTTTTTGAAATTTAGATTTTTTTTCAAATCCTCAAAAATGATGAAAAACGGCGTGCTAAAGTATGCCGTACGGTAGGGGCTATAGCCCATGTTCAAAAATGATGAAAAACGAGGTTAATCTTTTTTTCAAAAATTCAAAAAACGATGGGCTATAACCCATGTTTTTTGAAATTTTGATTTTTTTTCAAATCCTCAAAAATGATGAAAAACGGCGTGCTAAAGTATGCCGTACGGTAGGGGCTATAGCCCATGTTCAAAAATGATGAAAAACGAGGTTAATTCTTTTTTCTTTTTATTAAAAAAACGATGGGCTATAACCCATGTTTTTTGAAATTTTGAATTTTTTTCAAATCCTCAAAAATGATGAAAAACGTGCGTGCTATAGTATGCCGTACGGTAGGGGCTATAGCCCATGTTCAAAAATGATGAAAAACGAGGTTAATTAAGAATTCAAAAATTCAAAAAACGATGGGCTATAACCCATGTTTTTTGAAATTTTTAATTTTTTTCAAATCCTCAAAAATGATGAAAAACGGCGTCCTATAGTATGCCGTACGGTATGGGCTATAGCCCATGGTCAAAAATGATGAAAAACGAGGTTAATTAAGAATTCAAAAATTCAAAAAACGATGGGCTATAACCCATGTTTTTTGAAATTTTGATTTTTTTTAAATCCTCAAAAATGATGAAAAACGGCGTGCTATAGTATGCCGTACGGTAGGGGCTATAGCCCATGTTCAAAAATGATGAAAAACGAGGTTAATCTTTTTTTCAAAATTTCAAAAAACGATGGGCTATAACCCATGTTTTTTGAATTTTTAATTTTTTTTCAAATCCTCAAAAATGATGAAAAACGGCGTGCTATAGTATGCCGTACGGTAGGGGCTATAGCCCATGTTCAAAAATGATGAAAAACGAGGTTAATTCTTTTTTCTTTTTATTCAAAAAACGATGGGCTATAACCCATGTTTTTTGAAATTTTAATTTTTTTCAAATCCTCAAAAATGATGAAAAACGGCGTGCTATAGTATGCCGTACGGTAGGGGCTATAGCCCATGTTCAAAAATGATGAAAAACGAGGTTAATTAACCCATTCTGACCTGAGATCAGATTCATACGAGGTTTCCGCCGGACACACACTGGTCTGATGAACCCATTCTGACCTGAGATCAGATTCTAAAAATGTCAGTCGCTCTTCGATTTTTTGAAAATAGCAGACCTACAAGCTCGTATCGCGCCACTCGGTGGCGCGATACGAGCTTGTAGATCTGCTATTTTTAAATAGCTAAAGCATAACATGATGCTAACACCAAAATGGGTGCCCGGTCAGAATGGGTTAAGAATTCAAAAATTCAAAAAACGATGGGCTATAACCCATGTTTTTTGAAATTTAGATTTTTTTTAAATCCTCAAAAATGATGAAAAACGGCGTGCTATAGTATGCCGTACGGTAGGGGCTATAGCCCATGTTCAAAAATGATGAAAAACGAGGTTAATTAAGAATTCAAAAATTCAAAAAACGATGGGCTATAACCCATGTTTTTTGAAATTTTGAATTTTTTTCAAATCCTCAAAAATGATGAAAAACGGCGTGCTATAGTATGCCATACGGTAGGGTCTATAGCCCATGTTCAAAAATGATGAAAAACGAGGTTATTATTATTTTTTTTTAATTAAAAAAACGATGGGCTATAACCCATGTTTTTTGAAATTTTGAATTTTTTTCAAATCCTCAAAAATGATGAAAAACGGCGTCCTATAGTATGCCGTACGGTATGGGCTATAGCCCATGGTCAAAAATGATGAAAAACGAGGTTTAATTTTTTTTCAAAATTAAAAAAAAACGATGGGCTATAACCCATGTTTTTGAAATTTTGATTTTTTTTCAAATCCTCAAAAATGATGAAAAACGGCGTGCTATAGTATGCCGTACGGTAGGGGCTATAGCCCATGTTCAAAAATGATGAAAAACGAGGTTAATTCTTTTTTCTTTTTATTCAAAAAACGATGGGCTATAACCCATGTTTTTTGAAATTTTGAATTTTTTTCAAATCCTCAAAAATGATGAAAAACGGCGTGCTATAGTATGCCGTACGGTAGGGGCTATAGCCCATGTTCAAAAATGATGAAAAACGAGGTTAATTCTTTTTTCTTTTTATTCAAAAAACGATGGGCTATAACCCATGTTTTTTGAAATTTTGAAATTTTTTCAAATCCTCAAAAATGATGTAAAACGGCGTGCTAAAGTATGCCGTACGGTAGGGGCTATAGCCCATGTTCAAAAATGATGAAAAACGAGGTTAAATATTTTTTCAAAAATTCAAAAAACGATGGGCTATAACCCATGTTTTTTGAAAATTTAGATTTTTTTTCAAATCCTCAAAAATGATAAAAAATGGCATGCTATAGTATGCCGTACGGTAGGGGCTATAGCCCATGTTCAAAAATGATGAAAAACGAGGTTAAAAGAATATTCAAAAATAAAAAAAACGATGGGCTATAACCCATGTTTTTGGAAATTTTTATTTTTTTTCAAATCCTCAAAAATGATGAAAAATGGCATGCTATAGTATGCCGTACGGTAGGGGCTATAGCCCATGTTCAAAAATGATGAAAAACGAGGTTAAAAAAATATTCAAAAATTAAAAAAAACGATGGGCTATAACCCATGTTTTTTGATTATTATTTTTTTTTTCAAATCCTCAAAAATGATGAAAAACGGTGTGCTAAAGTATGCCGTATGGTAGGGGCTATAGCCCATGTTCAAAAATGATGAAAAACAAGGTTAAAAAGAAAATTCAAAAATTCAAAAAACGATGGGCTATAACCCATATTTTTTGAAATTTTGATTTTTTTTTTTAAATCCTCAAAAATGATGAAAAACTGCGTCCTATAGTATGCCGTACGGCAGGGGCTATAGCCCATGTTCAAAAATGATGAAAAACGAGGTTCATTTTTTTTCAAAAATTCAAAAAACGATGGGCTATAACCCATGTTTTTTTATTTTTTTATTTTTTTTCAAATCCTCAAAAATGATGAAAAACGGCGTGCTATAGTATGCCGTACGGTAGGGGCTATAGCCCATGTTCAAAAATGATGAAAAACGAGGTTAATTCTTTTTTCTTTTTATTCAAAAAACGATGGGCTATAACCCATGTTTTTTGAAATTTTGAAATTTTTTCAAATCCTCAAAAATGATGTAAAACGGCGTGCTAAAGTATGCCGTACGGTAGGGGCTATAGCCCATGTTCAAAAATGATGAAAAACGAGGTTAAATATTTTTTCAAAAATTCAAAAAACGATGGGCTATAACCCATGTTTTTTGAAAATTTAGATTTTTTTTCAAATCCTCAAAAATGATGAAAAACGGCGTGCTATAGTATGCCGTACGGTAGGGGCTATAGCCCATGTTCAAAAATGATGAAAAACGAGGTTAATTCTTTTTTCTTTTTATTCAAAAAACGATGGGCTATAACCCATGTTTTTTGAAATTTTGAATTTTTTTCAAATCCTCAAAAATGATGAAAAACGGCGTGCTATAGTATGCCGTACGGTAGGGGCTATAGCCCATGTTCAAAAATGATGAAAAACGAGGTTAAATATTTTTTCAAAAATTAAAAAAACGATGGGCTATAACCCATGTTTTTTGAAATTTTGAAATTTTTTCAAATCCTCAAAAATGATGAAAAACGGCGTGCTATAGTATGCCATACGGTAGGGGCTATAGCCCATGTTCAAAAATGATGAAAAACGAGGTTATTATTATTATTTTTTAATTCAAAAAACGATGGGCTATAACCCATGTTTTTTTTAATTTAGATTTTTTTTCAAATCCTCAAAAATTATGAAAAACGGCGTGCTAAAGTATGCCGTACGGTAGGGGCTATAGCCCATGTTCAGAAATGATGAAAAACGAGGTTAAAAAAAAAATTAAAAATTAAAAAAACGATGGGCTATAACCCATGTTTTTGAAATTTTTAATTTTTTTCAAATCCTCAAAAATGATGAAAAACGGTGTGCTAAAGTATGCCGTACGGTAGGGGCTATAGCCCATGTTCAAAAATGATGAAAAACGAGGTTAATTCTTTTTTCTTTTTATTCAAAAAACGATGGGCTATAACCCATGTTTTTTGAAATTTTGAATTTTTTTCAAATCCTCAAAAATGATGAAAAACGGCATGCTATAGTATGCCGTACGGTAGGGGCTATAGCCCATGTTCAAAAATGATGAAAAACGAGGTTAATTCTTTTTTCTTTTTATTCAAAAAACGATGGGCTATAGCCCATTTTTTTTGAAAATTTGAATTTTTTTCAAATCCTCAAAAATGATGAAAAACGGCATGCTATAGTATGCCGTACGGTAGGGGCTATAGCCCATGTTCAAAAATGATGAAAAACTAGGTTAAATATTTTTTCAAAAATTCAAAAAACGATGGGCTATAACCCATGTTTTTTGAAAATTTTGATTTTTTTTTAAATCCTCAAAAATGATGAAAAACGGCGTGCTATAGTATGCCGTACGGTAGGGGCTATAGCCCATGTTCAAAAATGATGAAAAACGAGGTTAAAAAAAGAATTCAAAAATTCAAAAAACGATGGAATATAACCCATGTTTTTTGAAATTTTGAATTTTTTTCAAATCCTCAAAAATGATGAAAAACGGCGTGCTATAGTATGCCGTACGGTAGGGGCTATAGCCCATGTTCAAAAATGATGAAAAACGAGGTTAAATATTTTTTCAAAAATTCAAAAAACGATGGGCTATAACCCATGTTTTTTGAAAATTTAGATTTTTTTTCAAATCCTCAAAAATGATGAAAAACGGCGTGCTATAGTATGCCGTACGGTAGGGGCTATAGCCCATGTTCAAAAATGATGAAAAACGAGGTTAATTCTTTTTTCTTTTTATTCAAAAAACGATGGGCTATAACCCATGTTTTTTGAAATTTTGAATTTTTTTCAAATCCTCAAAAATGATGAAAAACGGCGTGCTATAGTATGCCGTACGGTAGGGGCTATAGCCCATGTTCAAAAATGATGAAAAACGAGGTTAAATATTTTTTCAAAAATTAAAAAAACGATGGGCTATAACCCATGTTTTTTGAAATTTTGAAAATTTTTCAAATCCTCAAAAATGATGAAAAACGGCGTGCTATAGTATGCCATACGGTAGGGGCTATAGCCCATGTTCAAAAATGATGAAAAACGAGGTTATTATTATTATTTTTTAATTCAAAAAACGATGGGCTATAACCCATGTTTTTTTTAATTTAGATTTTTTTTCAAATCCTCAAAAATTATGAAAAACGGCGTGCTAAAGTATGCCGTACGGTAGGGGCTATAGCCCATGTTCAGAAATGATGAAAAACGAGGTTAAAAAAAAAATTAAAAATTAAAAAAACGATGGGCTATAACCCATGTTTTTGAAATTTTTAATTTTTTTCAAATCCTCAAAAATGATGAAAAACGGTGTGCTAAAGTATGCCGTACGGTAGGGGCTATAGCCCATGTTCAAAAATGATGAAAAACGAGGTTAATTCTTTTTTCTTTTTATTCAAAAAACGATGGGCTATAACCCATGTTTTTTGAAATTTTGAATTTTTTTCAAATCCTCAAAAATGATGAAAAACGGCATGCTATAGTATGCCGTACGGTAGGGGCTATAGCCCATGTTCAAAAATGATGAAAAACGAGGTTAATTCTTTTTTCTTTTTATTCAAAAAACGATGGGCTATAGCCCATTTTTTTTGAAAATTTGAATTTTTTTCAAATCCTCAAAAATGATGAAAAACGGCATGCTATAGTATGCCGTACGGTAGGGGCTATAGCCCATGTTCAAAAATGATGAAAAACGAGGTTAAATATTTTTTCAAAAATTCAAAAAACGATGGGCTATAACCCATGTTTTTTGAAAATTTTGATTTTTTTTTAAATCCTCAAAAATGATGAAAAACGGCGTGCTATAGTATGCCGTACGGTAGGGGCTATAGCCCATGTTCAAAAATGATGAAAAACGAGGTTAAAAAAAGAATTCAAAAATTCAAAAAACGATGGAATATAACCCATGTTTTTTGAAATTTTGAATTTTTTTCAAATCCTCAAAAATGATGAAAAACGGCGTGCTATAGTATGCCGTACGGTAGGGGCTATAGCCCATGTTCAAAAATGATGAAAAACGAGGTTAAATATTTTTTCAAAAATCAAAAAAACGATGGGCTATAACCCATGTTTTTTGAAATTTTGAATTTTTTTCAAATCCTCAAAAATGATGAAAAACGGCGTGCTATAGTATGCCATACGGTAGGGTCTATAGCCCATGTTCAAAAATGATGAAAAACGAGGTTATTTTTTTTTTTTTTTAATTAAAAAAACGATGGGCTATAACCCATGTTTTTTGAAATTTTGAATTTTTTTCAAATCCTCAAAAATGATGAAAAACGGCGTCCTATAGTATGCCGTACGGTATGGGCTATAGCCCATGGTCAAAAATGATGAAAAACGAGGTTTAATTTTTTTTCAAAATTAAAAAAAAACGATGGGCTATAACCCATGTTTTTGAAATTTTGATTTTTTTTCAAATCCTCAAAAATGATGAAAAACGGCGTGCTATAGTATGCCGTACGGTAGGGGCTATAGCCCATGTTCAGAAATGATGAAAAACGAGGTTAAAAAAAAATTAAAAAATAAAAAAAACGATTGGCTATAACCCATGTTTTTGAAATTTTTAATTTTTTTCAAATCCTCAAAAATGATGAAAAACGGTGTGCTAAAGTATGCCGTACGGTAGGGGCTATAGCCCATGTTCAAAAATGATGAAAAACGAGGTTAATTCTTTTTTCTTTTTATTCAAAAAACGATGGGCTATAACCCATGTTTTTTGAAATTTTGAATTTTTTTCAAATCCTCAAAAATGATGAAAAACGGTATGCTATAGTATGCCGTACGGTAGGGGCTATAGCCCATGTTCAAAAATGATGAAAAACGAGGTTAATTCTTTTTTCTTTTTATTCAAAAAACGATGGGCTATAACCCATGTTTTTTGAAATTTTGAATTTTTTTCAAATCCTCAAAAATGATGAAAAACGGCGTGCTATAGTATGCCGTACGGTAGGGGCTATAGCCCATGTTCAAAAATGATGAAAAACGAGGTTAAATATTTTTTCAAAAATCAAAAAAACGATGGGCTATAACCCATGTTTTTTGAAATTTTGAATTTTTTTCAAATCCTCAAAAATGATGAAAAACGGCGTGCTATAGTATGCCATACGGTAGGGTCTATAGCCCATGTTCAAAAATGATGAAAAACGAGGTTATTATTATTTTTTTTTTATTAAAAAAACGATGGGCTATAACCCATGTTTTTTGAAATTTTGAAATTTTTTCAAATCCTCAAAAATGATGAAAAACGGCGTCCTATAGTATGCCGTACGGTATGGGCTATAGCCCATGGTCAAAAATGATGAAAAACGAGGTTTAATTTTTTTTCAAAATTAAAAAAAAACGATGGGCTATAACCCATGTTTTTGAAATTTTGATTTTTTTTCAAATCCTCAAAAATGATGAAAAACGGCGTGCTATAGTATGCCGTACGGTAGGGGCTATAGCCCATGTTCAAAAATGATGAAAAACGAGGTTAATTCTTTTTTCTTTTTATTCAAAAAACGATGGACTATAACCCATGTTTTTTGAAATTTTGAATTTTTTTCAAATCCTCAAAAATGATGAAAAACGGCGTGCTATAGTATGCCGTACGGTAGGGGCTATAGCCCATGTTCAAAAATGATGAAAAACGAGGTTAATTAAGAATTCAAAAATTCAAAAAACGATGGGCTATAACCCATGTTTTTTGAAATTTAATTTTTTTTAAATCCTCAAAAATTATGAAAAACGGCGTGCTATAGTATGCCGTACGGTAGGGGCTATAGCCCATGTTCAAAAATGATGAAAAACGAGGTTAATTAAGAATTCAAAAATTCAAAAAACGATGGGCTATAACCCATGTTTTTTGAAATTTTGATTTTTTTTAAATCCTCAAAAATGATGAAAAACGGCGTGCTATAGTATGCCGTACGGTAGGGGCTATAGCCCATGTTCAAAAATGATGAAAAACGAGGTTAATCTTTTTTTCAAAATTTCAAAAAACGATGGGCTATAACCCATGTTTTTTGAATTTTTAATTTTTTTTCAAATCCTCAAAAATGATGAAAAACGGCGTGCTATAGTATGCCGTACGGTAGGGGCTATAGCCCATGTTCAAAAATGATGAAAAACGAGGTTAATCTTTTTTTCAAAAATTCAAAAAACGATGGGCTATAACCCATGTTTTTTGAAATTTAGATTTTTTTTCAAATCCTCAAAAATGATGAAAAACGGCGTGCTAAAGTATGCCGTACGGTAGGGGCTATAGCCCATGTTCAAAAATGATGAAAAACGAGGTTAATTCTTTTTTCTTTTTATTAAAAAAACGATGGGCTATAACCCATGTTTTTTGAAATTTTGAATTTTTTTCAAATCCTCAAAAATGATGAAAAACGGCGTGCTATAGTATGCCGTACGGTAGGGGCTATAGCCCATGTTCAAAAATGATGAAAAACGAGGTTAATTAAGAATTCAAAAATTCAAAAAACGATGGGCTATAACCCATGTTTTTTGAAATGTTTAATTTTTTTCAAATCCTCAAAAATGATGAAAAACGGCGTCCTATAGTATGCCGTACGGTATGGGCTATAGCCCATGGTCAAAAATGATGAAAAACGAGGTTAATTAAGAATTCAAAAATTCAAAAAACGATGGGCTATAACCCATGTTTTTTGAAATTTTGATTTTTTTTAAATCCTCAAAAATGATGAAAAACGGCGTGCTATAGTATGCCGTACGGTAGGGGCTATAGCCCATGTTCAAAAATGATGAAAAACGAGGTTAATCTTTTTTTCAAAATTTCAAAAAACGATGGGCTATAACCCATGTTTTTTGAATTTTTAATTTTTTTTCAAATCCTCAAAAATGATGAAAAACGGCGTGCTATAGTATGCCGTACGGTAGGGGCTATAGCCCATGTTCAAAAATGATGAAAAACGAGGTTAATTCTTTTTTCTTTTTATTCAAAAAACGATGGGCTATAACCCATGTTTTTTGAAATTTTGATTTTTTTTAAATCCTCAAAAATGATGAAAAACGGCGTGCTATAGTATGCCGTACGGTAGGGGCTATAGCCCATGTTCAAAAATGATGAAAAACGAGGTTAATCTTTTTTTCAAAATTTCAAAAAACGATGGGCTATAACCCATGTTTTTTGAATTTTGAATTTTTTTCAAATCCTCAAAAATTGATGAAAAACGGCGTGCTATAGTATGCCGTACGGTAGGGGCTATAGCCCATGTTCAAAAATGATGAAAAACGAGGTTAATCTTTTTTTCAAAAATTCAAAAAACGATGGGCTATAACCCATGTTTTTTGAAATTTTGATTTTTTTTCAAATCCTCAAAAATGATGAAAAACGGCGTGCTAAAGTATGCCGTACGGTAGGGGCTATAGCCCATGTTCAAAAATGATGAAAAACGAGGTTAATTCTTTTTTCTTTTTATTAAAAAAACGATGGGCTATAACCCATGTTTTTTGAAATTTTGAATTTTTTTCAAATCCTCAAAAATGATGAAAAACGTGCGTGCTATAGTATGCCGTACGGTAGGGGCTATAGCCCATGTTCAAAAATGATGAAAAACGAGGTTAATTAAGAATTCAAAAATTCAAAAAACGATGGGCTATAACCCATGTTTTTTGAAATTTTTTAATTTTTTTCAAATCCTCAAAAATGATGAAAAACGGCGTCCTATAGTATGCCGTACGGTATGGGCTATAGCCCATGGTCAAAAATGATGAAAAACGAGGTTAATTAAGAATTCAAAAATTCAAAAAACGATGGGCTATAACCCATGTTTTTTGAAATTTTGATTTTTTTTAAATCCTCAAAAATGATGAAAAACGGCGTGCTATAGTATGCCGTACGGTAGGGGCTATAGCCCATGTTCAAAAATGATGAAAAACGAGGTTAATCTTTTTTTCAAAATTTCAAAAAACGATGGGCTATAACCCATGTTTTTTGAATTTTAATTTTTTTTCAAATCCTCAAAAATGATGAAAAACGGCGTGCTATAGTATGCCGTACGGTAGGGGCTATAGCCCATGTTCAAAAATGATGAAAAACGAGGTTAATTCTTTTTTCTTTTTATTCAAAAAACGATGGGCTATAACCCATGTTTTTTGAAATTTTAATTTTTTTCAAATCCTCAAAAATGATGAAAAACGGCGTGCTATAGTATGCCGTACGGTAGGGGCTATAGCCCATGTTCAAAAATGATGAAAAACGAGGTTAATTAACCCATTCTGACCTGAGATCAGATTCATACGAGGTTTCCGCCGGACACACACTGGTCTGATGAACCCATTCTGACCTGAGATCAGATTCTAAAAATGTCAGTCGCTCTTCGATTTTTTTAAAATAGCAGACCTACAAGCTCGTATCGCGCCACTCGGTGGCGCGATACGAGCTTGTAGATCTGCTATTTTTAAATAGCTAAAGCATAACATGATGCTAACACCAAAATGGGTGCCCGGTCAGAATGGGTTAAGAATTCAAAAATTCAAAAAACGATGGGCTATAACCCATGTTTTTTGAAATTTAGATTTTTTTTAAATCCTCAAAATGATGAAAAACGGCGTGCTATAGTATGCCGTACGGTAGGGGCTATAGCCCATGTTCAAAAATGATGAAAAACGAGGTTAATTAAGAATTCAAAAATTCAAAAAACGATGGGCTATAACCCATGTTTTTTGAAATTTTGAATTTTTTTCAAATCCTCAAAAATGATGAAAAACGGCGTGCTATAGTATGCCATACGGTAGGGTCTATAGCCCATGTTCAAAAATGATGAAAAACGAGGTTATTATTATTTTTTTTTAATTAAAAAAACGATGGGCTATAACCCATGTTTTTTGAAATTTTGAATTTTTTTCAAATCCTCAAAAATGATGAAAAACGGCGTCCTATAGTATGCCGTACGGTATGGGCTATAGCCCATGGTCAAAAATGATGAAAAACGAGGTTTAATTTTTTTTCAAAATTAAAAAAAAACGATGGGCTATAACCCATGTTTTTGAAATTTTGATTTTTTTTCAAATCCTCAAAAATGATGAAAAACGGCGTGCTATAGTATGCCGTACGGTAGGGGCTATAGCCCATGTTCAAAAATGATGAAAAACGAGGTTAATTCTTTTTTCTTTTTATTCAAAAAACGATGGGCTATAACCCATGTTTTTTGAAATTTTGAATTTTTTTCAAATCCTCAAAAATGATGAAAAACGGCGTGCTATAGTATGCCGTACGGTAGGGGCTATAGCCCATGTTCAAAAATGATGAAAAACGAGGTTAATTAAGAATTCAAAAATTCAAAAAACGATGGGCTATAACCCATGTTTTTTGATTTTTTTTTTTTTTTTTAATCCTCAAAAATTATGAAAAACGGCGTGCTATAGTATGCCGTACGGTAGGGGCTATAGCCCATGTTCAAAAATGATGAAAAACGAGGTTAATTAAGAATTCAAAAATTCAAAAAACGATGGGCTATAACCCATGTTTTTTGAAATTTTGATTTTTTTTAAATCCTCAAAAATGATGAAAAACGGCGTGCTATAGTATGCCGTACGGTAGGGGCTATAGCCCATGTTCAAAAATGATGAAAAACGAGGTTAATCTTTTTTTCAAAATTTCAAAAAACGATGGGCTATAACCCATGTTTTTTGAATTTTTGAATTTTTTTCAAATCCTCAAAAATGATGAAAAACTGCGTGCTATAGTATGCCGTACGGTAGGGGCTATAGCCCATGTTCAAAAATGATGAAAAACGAGGTTAATGTTTTTTTCAAAAATTCAAAAAACGATGGGCTATAACCCATGTTTTTTGAAATTTAGATTTTTTTTCAAATCCTCAAAAATGATGAAAAACGGCGTGCTAAAGTATGCCGTACGGTAGGGGCTATAGCCCATGTTCAAAAATGATGAAAAACGAGGTTAATGTTTTTTTCAAAAATTCAAAAAACGATGGGCTATAACCCATGTTTTTTTAAATTTAGATTTTTTTTCAAATCCTCAAAAATGATGAAAAACGGCGTGCTAAAGTATGCCGTACGGTAGGGGCTATAGCCCATGTTCAAAAATGATGAAAAACGAGGTTAATTCTTTTTTCTTTTTATTCAAAAAACGATGGGCTATAACCCATGTTTTTTGAAATTTTGAATTTTTTTCAAATCCTCAAAAATGATGAAAAACGGCGTGCTAAAGTATGCCGTACGGTAGGGGCTATAGCCCATGTTCAAAAATGATGAAAAACGAGGTTAAATATTTTTTCAAAAATTAAAAAAACGATGGGCTATAACCCATGTTTTTTGAAATTTTGAAATTTTTTCAAATCCTCAAAAATGATGAAAAACGGCGTGCTATAGTATGCCATACGGTAGGGGCTATAGCCCATGTTCAAAAATGATGAAAAACGAGGTTATTATTATTTTTTTTAAATTCAAAAAACGATGGGCTATAACCCATGTTTTTTTAAATTTTGATTTTTTTTCAAATCCTCAAAAATGATGAAAAACGGCGTGCTAAAGTATGCCGTACGGTAGGGGCTATAGCCCATGGTCAAAAATGATGAAAAACGAGGTTTAATTTTTTTTCAAAATTTCAAAAAAACGATGGGCTATAACCCATGTTTTTTGAAATTTTGAATTTTTTTCAAATCCTCAAAAATGATGAAAAACGGCGTCCTATAGTATGCCGTACGGTATGGGCTATAGCCCATGGTCAAAAATGATGAAAAACGAGGTTAATTAAGAATTCAAAAATTCAAAAAACGATGGGCTATAACCCATGTTTTTTGAACTTTTGATTTTTTTTAAATCCTCAAAAATGATGAAAAACGGCGTGCTATAGTATGCCGTACGGTAGGGGCTATAGCCCATGTTCAAAAATGATGAAAAACGAGGTTAATCTTTTTTTTCAAAATTTCAAAAAACGATGGGCTATAACCCATGTTTTTTGAATTTTTAATTTTTTTTCAAATCCTCAAAAATGATGAAAAACGGCGTGCTATAGTATGCCGTACGGTAGGGGCTATAGCCCATGTTCAAAAATGATGAAAAACGAGGTTAATCTTTTTTTCAAAAATTCAAAAAACGATGGGCTATAACCCATGTTTTTTGAAATTTAGATTTTTTTTCAAATCCTCAAAAATGATGAAAAACGGCGTGCTAAAGTATGCCGTACGGTAGGGGCTATAGCCCATGTTCAAAAATGATGAAAAACGAGGTTAATTCTTTTTTCTTTTTATTAAAAAAACGATGGGCTATAACCCATGTTTTTTGAAATTTTGAATTTTTTTCAAATCCTCAAAAATGATGAAAAACGGCGTGCTATAGTATGCCGTACGGTAGGGGCTATAGCCCATGTTCAAAAATGATGAAAAACGAGGTTAATTAAGAATTCAAAAATTCAAAAAACGATGGGCTATAACCCATGTTTTTTGAAATTTTTAATTTTTTTCAAATCCTCAAAAATGATGAAAAACGGCGTCCTATAGTATGCCGTACGGTATGGGCTATAGCCCATGGTCAAAAATGATGAAAAACGAGGTTAATTAAGAATTCAAAAATTCAAAAAACGATGGGCTATAACCCATGTTTTTTGAATTTTTGAATTTTTTTCAAATCCTCAAAAATGATGAAAAACGGCGTGCTATAGTATGCCGTACGGTAGGGGCTATAGCCCATGTTCAAAAATGATGAAAAACGAGGTTAATGTTTTTTTCAAAAATTCAAAAAACGATGGGCTATAACCCATGTTTTTTGAAATTTAGATTTTTTTTCAAATCCTCAAAAATGATGAAAAACGGCGTGCTAAAGTATGCCGTACGGTAGGGGCTATAGCCCATGTTCAAAAATGATGAAAAACGAGGTTAATGTTTTTTTCAAAAATTCAAAAAACGATGGGCTATAACCCATGTTTTTTTAAATTTAGATTTTTTTTCAAATCCTCAAAAATGATGAAAAACGGCGTGCTAAAGTATGCCGTACGGTAGGGGCTATAGCCCATGTTCAAAAATGATGAAAAACGAGGTTAATTCTTTTTTCTTTTTATTCAAAAAACGATGGGCTATAACCCATGTTTTTTGAAATTTTTTATTTTTTTCAAATCCTCAAAAATGATGAAAAACGGCGTGCTAAAGTATGCCGTACGGTAGGGGCTATAGCCCATGTTCAAAAATGATGAAAAACGAGGTTAAATATTTTTTCAAAAATTAAAAAAACGATGGGCTATAACCCATGTTTTTTGAAATTTTGAATTTTTTTCAAATCCTCAAAAATGATGAAAAACGGCGTGCTATAGTATGCCATACGGTAGGGGCTATAGCCCATGTTCAAAAATGATGAAAAACGAGGTTATTATTATTTTTTTTAAATTCAAAAAACGATGGGCTATAACCCATGTTTTTTTAAATTTTGATTTTTTTTCAAATCCTCAAAAATGATGAAAAACGGCGTGCTAAAGTATGCCGTACGGTAGGGGCTATAGCCCATGGTCAAAAATGATGAAAAACGAGGTTTAATTTTTTTTCAAAATTTCAAAAAAACGATGGGCTATAACCCATGTTTTTTGAAATTTTGAATTTTTTTCAAATCCTCAAAAATGATGAAAAACGGCGTCCTATAGTATGCCGTACGGTATGGGCTATAGCCCATGGTCAAAAATGATGAAAAACGAGGTTAATTAAGAATTCAAAAATTCAAAAAACGATGGGCTATAACCCATGTTTTTTGAACTTTTGATTTTTTTTAAATCCTCAAAAATGATGAAAAACGGCGTGCTATAGTATGCCGTACGGTAGGGGCTATAGCCCATGTTCAAAAATGATGAAAAACGAGGTTAATCTTTTTTTTCAAAATTTCAAAAAACGATGGGCTATAACCCATGTTTTTTGAATTTTTAATTTTTTTTCAAATCCTCAAAAATGATGAAAAACGGCGTGCTATAGTATGCCGTACGGTAGGGGCTATAGCCCATGTTCAAAAATGATGAAAAACGAGGTTAATCTTTTTTTCAAAAATTCAAAAAACGATGGGCTATAACCCATGTTTTTTGAAATTTAGATTTTTTTTCAAATCCTC
Source organism: Protomyctophum parallelum (assembly GCF_964188405.1). Classification (NCBI taxonomy): domain Eukaryota; kingdom Metazoa; phylum Chordata; class Actinopteri; order Myctophiformes; family Myctophidae; genus Protomyctophum; species Protomyctophum parallelum. The sequence goes on from NC_139709.1 coordinate 14,854,955, forward strand.
AAAAATGATGAAAAACGGCGTGCTAAAGTATGCCGTACGGTAGGGGCTATAGCCCATGTTCAAAAATGATGAAAAACGAGGTTAATTCTTTTTTCTTTTTATTAAAAAAACGATGGGCTATAACCCATGTTTTTTGAAATTTTGAATTTTTTTCAAATCCTCAAAAATGATGAAAAACGGCGTGCTATAGTATGCCGTACGGTAGGGGCTATAGCCCATGTTCAAAAATGATGAAAAACGAGGTTAATTAAGAATTCAAAAATTCAAAAAACGATGGGCTATAACCCATGTTTTTTGAAATTTTTAATTTTTTTCAAATCCTCAAAAATGATGAAAAACGGCGTCCTATAGTATGCCGTACGGTATGGGCTATAGCCCATGGTCAAAAATGATGAAAAACGAGGTTAATTAAGAATTCAAAAATTCAAAAAACGATGGGCTATAACCCATGTTTTTTGAAATTTTGATTTTTTTTAAATCCTCAAAAATGATGAAAAACGGCGTGCTATAGTATGCCGTACGGTAGGGGCTATAGCCCATGTTCAAAAATGATGAAAAACGAGGTTAATTCTTTTTTCTTTTTATTCAAAAAACGATGGGCTATAACCCATGTTTTTTGAAATTTAATTTTTTTTCAAATCCTCAAAAATGATGAAAAACGGCGTGCTATAGTATGCCGTACGGTAGGGGCTATAGCCCATGTTCAAAAATGATGAAAAACGAGGTTAATTAACCCATTCTGACCTGAGATCAGATTCATACGAGGTTTCCGCCGGACACACACTGGTCTGATGAACCCATTCTGACCTGAGATCAGATTCTAAAAATGTCAGTCGCTCTTCGATTTTTTTTAAATAGCAGACCTACAAGCTCGTATCGCGCCACTCGGTGGCGCGATACGAGCTTGTAGATCTGCTATTTTTAAATAGCTAAAGCATAACATGATGCTAACACCAAAATGGGTGCCCGGTCAGAATGGGTTAAGAATTCAAAAATTCAAAAAACGATGGGCTATAACCCATGTTTTTTGAAATTTTGATTTTTTTTAAATCCTCAAAAATGATGAAAAACGGCGTGCTATAGTATGCCGTACGGTAGGGGCTATAGCCCATGTTCAAAAATGATGAAAAACGAGGTTAATTAAGAATTCAAAAATTCAAAAAACGATGGGCTATAACCCATGTTTTTTGAAATTTTGATTTTTTTTAAATCCTCAAAAATGATGAAAAACGGCGTGCTATAGTATGCCGTACGGTAGGGGCTATAGCCCATGTTCAAAAATGATGAAAAACGAGGTTAATCTTTTTTTCAAAATTTCAAAAAACGATGGGCTATAACCCATGTTTTTTTAATTTTTTAATTTTTTTCAAATCCTGAAAAATGATGAAAAACGGCGTGCTATAGTATGCCGTACGGTAGGGGCTATAGCCCATGTTCAAAAATGATGAAAAACGAGGTTAATGTTTTTTTCAAAAATTCAAAAAACGATGGGCTATAACCCATGTTTTTTGAAATTTAGATTTTTTTTCAAATCCTCAAAAATGATGAAAAACGGCGTGCTAAAGTATGCCGTACGGTAGGGGCTATAGCCCATGTTCAAAAATGATGAAAAACGAGGTTAAATATTTTTTCAAAAATTAAAAAAAACGATGGGCTATAACCCATGTTTTTTGAAATTTTGAATTTTTTTCAAATCCTCAAAAATGATGAAAAACGGCGTGCTATAGTATGCCATACGGTAGGGGCTATAGCCCATGTTCAAAAATGATGAAAAACGAGGTTATTTTTTTTTTTTTAATTCAAAAAACGATGGGCTATAACCCATGTTTTTTTAAATTTTGATTTTTTTTCAAATCCTCAAAAATGATGAAAAACGGCGTGCTAAAGTATGCCGTACGGTAGGGGCTATAGCCCATGGTCAAAAATGATGAAAACGAGGTTTAATTTTTTTTCAAAATTTCAAAAAAACGATGGGCTATAACCCATGTTTTTTGAAATTTTGAATTTTTTTCAAATCCTCAAAAATGATGAAAAACGGCGTCCTATAGTATGCCGTACGGTATGGGCTATAGCCCATGGTCAAAAATGATGAAAAACGAGGTTTAATTTTTTTTCAAAATTTCAAAAAAACGATGGGCTATAACCCATGTTTTTGAAATTTTGATTTTTTTTCAAATCCTCAAAAATGATGAAAAACGGCGTGCTATAGTATGCCGTACGGTAGGGGCTATAGCCCATGTTCAAAAATGATGAAAAACGAGGTTAATTAAGAATTCAAAAATTCAAAAAACGATGGGCTATAACCCATGTTTTTTGAAATTTTGATTTTTTTTAAATCCTCAAAAATGATGAAAAACGGCGTGCTATAGTATGCCGTACGGTAGGGGCTATAGCCCATGTTCAAAAATGATGAAAAACGAGGTTAATCTTTTTTTCAAAATTTCAAAAAACGATGGGCTATAACCCATGTTTTTTGAATTTTTTTATTTTTTTCAAATCCTCAAAAATGATGAAAAACGGCGTGCTATAGTATGCCGTACGGTAGGGGCTATAGCCCATGTTCAAAAATGATGAAAAACGAGGTTAATCTTTTTTTCAAAAATTCAAAAAACGATGGGCTATAACCCATGTTTTTTTAAATTTAGATTTTTTTTCAAATCCTCAAAAATGATGAAAAACGGCGTGCTAAAGTATGCCGTACGGTAGGGGCTATAGCCCATGTTCAAAAATGATGAAAAACGAGGTTAATTCTTTTTTCTTTTTATTCAAAAAACGATGGGCTATAACCCATGTTTTTTGAAATTTTGAATTTTTTTCAAATCCTCAAAAATGATGAAAAACGGCGTGCTAAAGTATGCCGTACGGTAGGGGCTATAGCCCATGTTCAAAAATGATGAAAAACGAGGTTAAATATTTTTTCAAAAATTAAAAAAACGATGGGCTATAACCCATGTTTTTTGAAATTTTGAAATTTTTTCAAATCCTCAAAAATGATGAAAAACGGCGTGCTATAGTATGCCATACGGTAGGGGCTATAGCCCATGTTCAAAAATGATGAAAAACGAGGTTATTATTATTTTTTTTAAATTCAAAAAACGATGGGCTATAACCCATGTTTTTTTAAATTTTGATTTTTTTTCAAATCCTCAAAAATGATGAAAAACGGCGTGCTAAAGTATGCCGTACGGTAGGGGCTATAGCCCATGGTCAAAAATGATGAAAAACGAGGTTTAATTTTTTTTCAAAATTTCAAAAAAACGATGGGCTATAACCCATGTTTTTTGAAATTTTGAATTTTTTTCAAATCCTCAAAAATGATGAAAAACGGCGTCCTATAGTATGCCGTACGGTATGGGCTATAGCCCATGGTCAAAAATGATGAAAAACGAGGTTAATTAAGAATTCAAAAATTCAAAAAACGATGGGCTATAACCCATGTTTTTTGAACTTTTGATTTTTTTTAAATCCTCAAAAATGATGAAAAACGGCGTGCTATAGTATGCCGTACGGTAGGGGCTATAGCCCATGTTCAAAAATGATGAAAAACGAGGTTAATCTTTTTTTTCAAAATTTCAAAAAACGATGGGCTATAACCCATGTTTTTTGAATTTTTAATTTTTTTTCAAATCCTCAAAAATGATGAAAAACGGCGTGCTATAGTATGCCGTACGGTAGGGGCTATAGCCCATGTTCAAAAATGATGAAAAACGAGGTTAATCTTTTTTTCAAAAATTCAAAAAACGATGGGCTATAACCCATGTTTTTTGAAATTTAGATTTTTTTTCAAATCCTCAAAAATGATGAAAAACGGCGTGCTAAAGTATGCCGTACGGTAGGGGCTATAGCCCATGTTCAAAAATGATGAAAAACGAGGTTAATTCTTTTTTCTTTTTATTAAAAAAACGATGGGCTATAACCCATGTTTTTTGAAATTTTGAATTTTTTTCAAATCCTCAAAAATGATGAAAAACGGCGTGCTATAGTATGCCGTACGGTAGGGGCTATAGCCCATGTTCAAAAATGATGAAAAACGAGGTTAATTAAGAATTCAAAAATTCAAAAAACGATGGGCTATAACCCATGTTTTTTGAAATTTTTAATTTTTTTCAAATCCTCAAAAATGATGAAAAACGGCGTCCTATAGTATGCCGTACGGTATGGGCTATAGCCCATGGTCAAAAATGATGAAAAACGAGGTTAATTAAGAATTCAAAAATTCAAAAAACGATGGGCTATAACCCATGTTTTTTGAATTTTTGAATTTTTTTCAAATCCTCAAAAATGATGAAAAACGGCGTGCTATAGTATGCCGTACGGTAGGGGCTATAGCCCATGTTCAAAAATGATGAAAAACGAGGTTAATGTTTTTTTCAAAAATTCAAAAAACGATGGGCTATAACCCATGTTTTTTGAAATTTAGATTTTTTTTCAAATCCTCAAAAATGATGAAAAACGGCGTGCTAAAGTATGCCGTACGGTAGGGGCTATAGCCCATGTTCAAAAATGATGAAAAACGAGGTTAATGTTTTTTTCAAAAATTCAAAAAACGATGGGCTATAACCCATGTTTTTTTAAATTTAGATTTTTTTTCAAATCCTCAAAAATGATGAAAAACGGCGTGCTAAAGTATGCCGTACGGTAGGGGCTATAGCCCATGTTCAAAAATGATGAAAAACGAGGTTAATTCTTTTTTCTTTTTATTCAAAAAACGATGGGCTATAACCCATGTTTTTTGAAATTTTTTATTTTTTTCAAATCCTCAAAAATGATGAAAAACGGCGTGCTAAAGTATGCCGTACGGTAGGGGCTATAGCCCATGTTCAAAAATGATGAAAAACGAGGTTAAATATTTTTTCAAAAATTAAAAAAACGATGGGCTATAACCCATGTTTTTTGAAATTTTGAATTTTTTTCAAATCCTCAAAAATGATGAAAAACGGCGTGCTATAGTATGCCATACGGTAGGGGCTATAGCCCATGTTCAAAAATGATGAAAAACGAGGTTATTATTATTTTTTTTAAATTCAAAAAACGATGGGCTATAACCCATGTTTTTTTAAATTTTGATTTTTTTTCAAATCCTCAAAAATGATGAAAAACGGCGTGCTAAAGTATGCCGTACGGTAGGGGCTATAGCCCATGGTCAAAAATGATGAAAAACGAGGTTTAATTTTTTTTCAAAATTTCAAAAAAACGATGGGCTATAACCCATGTTTTTTGAAATTTTGAATTTTTTTCAAATCCTCAAAAATGATGAAAAACGGCGTCCTATAGTATGCCGTACGGTATGGGCTATAGCCCATGGTCAAAAATGATGAAAAACGAGGTTAATTAAGAATTCAAAAATTCAAAAAACGATGGGCTATAACCCATGTTTTTTGAACTTTTGATTTTTTTTAAATCCTCAAAAATGATGAAAAACGGCGTGCTATAGTATGCCGTACGGTAGGGGCTATAGCCCATGTTCAAAAATGATGAAAAACGAGGTTAATCTTTTTTTTCAAAATTTCAAAAAACGATGGGCTATAACCCATGTTTTTTGAATTTTTAATTTTTTTTCAAATCCTCAAAAATGATGAAAAACGGCGTGCTATAGTATGCCGTACGGTAGGGGCTATAGCCCATGTTCAAAAATGATGAAAAACGAGGTTAATCTTTTTTTCAAAAATTCAAAAAACGATGGGCTATAACCCATGTTTTTTGAAATTTAGATTTTTTTTCAAATCCTCAAAAATGATGAAAAACGGCGTGCTAAAGTATGCCGTACGGTAGGGGCTATAGCCCATGTTCAAAAATGATGAAAAACGAGGTTAATTCTTTTTTCTTTTTATTAAAAAAACGATGGGCTATAACCCATGTTTTTTGAAATTTTGAATTTTTTTCAAATCCTCAAAAATGATGAAAAACGGCGTGCTATAGTATGCCGTACGGTAGGGGCTATAGCCCATGTTCAAAAATGATGAAAAACGAGGTTAATTAAGAATTCAAAAATTCAAAAAACGATGGGCTATAACCCATGTTTTTTGAAATTTTTAATTTTTTTCAAATCCTCAAAAATGATGAAAAACGGCGTCCTATAGTATGCCGTACGGTATGGGCTATAGCCCATGGTCAAAAATGATGAAAAACGAGGTTAATTAAGAATTCAAAAATTCAAAAAACGATGGGCTATAACCCATGTTTTTTGAAATTTTGATTTTTTTTAAATCCTCAAAAATGATGAAAAACGGCGTGCTATAGTATGCCGTACGGTAGGGGCTATAGCCCATGTTCAAAAATGATGAAAAACGAGGTTAATTCTTTTTTCTTTTTATTCAAAAAACGATGGGCTATAACCCATGTTTTTTGAAATTTAATTTTTTTTCAAATCCTCAAAAATGATGAAAAACGGCGTGCTATAGTATGCCGTACGGTAGGGGCTATAGCCCATGTTCAAAAATGATGAAAAACGAGGTTAATTAACCCATTCTGACCTGAGATCAGATTCATACGAGGTTTCCGCCGGACACACACTGGTCTGATGAACCCATTCTGACCTGAGATCAGATTCTAAAAATGTCAGTCGCTCTTCGATTTTTTTTAAATAGCAGACCTACAAGCTCGTATCGCGCCACTCGGTGGCGCGATACGAGCTTGTAGATCTGCTATTTTTAAATAGCTAAAGCATAACATGATGCTAACACCAAAATGGGTGCCCGGTCAGAATGGGTTAAGAATTCAAAAATTCAAAAAACGATGGGCTATAACCCATGTTTTTTGAAATTTTGATTTTTTTTAAATCCTCAAAAATGATGAAAAACGGCGTGCTATAGTATGCCGTACGGTAGGGGCTATAGCCCATGTTCAAAAATGATGAAAAACGAGGTTAATTAAGAATTCAAAAATTCAAAAAACGATGGGCTATAACCCATGTTTTTTGAAATTTTGATTTTTTTTAAATCCTCAAAAATGATGAAAAACGGCGTGCTATAGTATGCCGTACGGTAGGGGCTATAGCCCATGTTCAAAAATGATGAAAAACGAGGTTAATCTTTTTTTCAAAATTTCAAAAAACGATGGGCTATAACCCATGTTTTTTTAATTTTTTAATTTTTTTCAAATCCTGAAAAATGATGAAAAACGGCGTGCTATAGTATGCCGTACGGTAGGGGCTATAGCCCATGTTCAAAAATGATGAAAAACGAGGTTAATGTTTTTTTCAAAAATTCAAAAAACGATGGGCTATAACCCATGTTTTTTGAAATTTAGATTTTTTTTCAAATCCTCAAAAATGATGAAAAACGGCGTGCTAAAGTATGCCGTACGGTAGGGGCTATAGCCCATGTTCAAAAATGATGAAAAACGAGGTTAAATATTTTTTCAAAAATTAAAAAAAACGATGGGCTATAACCCATGTTTTTTGAAATTTTGAATTTTTTTCAAATCCTCAAAAATGATGAAAAACGGCGTGCTATAGTATGCCATACGGTAGGGGCTATAGCCCATGTTCAAAAATGATGAAAAACGAGGTTATTTTTTTTTTTTTAATTCAAAAAACGATGGGCTATAACCCATGTTTTTTTAAATTTTGATTTTTTTTCAAATCCTCAAAAATGATGAAAAACGGCGTGCTAAAGTATGCCGTACGGTAGGGGCTATAGCCCATGGTCAAAAATGATGAAAACGAGGTTTAATTTTTTTTCAAAATTTCAAAAAAACGATGGGCTATAACCCATGTTTTTTGAAATTTTGAATTTTTTTCAAATCCTCAAAAATGATGAAAAACGGCGTCCTATAGTATGCCGTACGGTATGGGCTATAGCCCATGGTCAAAAATGATGAAAAACGAGGTTTAATTTTTTTTCAAAATTTCAAAAAAACGATGGGCTATAACCCATGTTTTTGAAATTTTGATTTTTTTTCAAATCCTCAAAAATGATGAAAAACGGCGTGCTATAGTATGCCGTACGGTAGGGGCTATAGCCCATGTTCAAAAATGATGAAAAACGAGGTTAATTAAGAATTCAAAAATTCAAAAAACGATGGGCTATAACCCATGTTTTTTGAAATTTTGATTTTTTTTAAATCCTCAAAAATGATGAAAAACGGCGTGCTATAGTATGCCGTACGGTAGGGGCTATAGCCCATGTTCAAAAATGATGAAAAACGAGGTTAATCTTTTTTTCAAAATTTCAAAAAACGATGGGCTATAACCCATGTTTTTTGAATTTTTTTATTTTTTTCAAATCCTCAAAAATGATGAAAAACGGCGTGCTATAGTATGCCGTACGGTAGGGGCTATAGCCCATGTTCAAAAATGATGAAAAACGAGGTTAATCTTTTTTTCAAAAATTCAAAAAACGATGGGCTATAACCCATGTTTTTTGAAATTTAGATTTTTTTTCAAATCCTCAAAAATGATGAAAAACGGCGTGCTAAAGTATGCCGTACGGTAGGGGCTATAGCCCATGTTCAAAAATGATGAAAAACGAGGTTAATTCTTTTTTCTTTTTATTCAAAAAACGATGGGCTATAACCCATGTTTTTTGAAATTTTGAAATTTTTTCAAATCCTCAAAAATGATGAAAAACGGCGTGCTATAGTATGCCGTACGGTAGGGGCTATAGCCCATGTTCAAAAATGATGAAAAACGAGGTTAATTAAGAATTCAAAAATTCAAAAAACGATGGGCTATAACCCATGTTTTTTGAAATTTTGAATTTTTTTCAAATCCTCAAAAATGATGAAAAACGGCGTCCTATAGTATGCCGTACGGTATGGGCTATAGCCCATGGTCAAAAATTATGAAAACGAGGTTGAATTTTTTTTCAAAATTTCAAAAAAACGATGGGCTATAACCCATGTTTTTGAAATTTTGATTTTTTTTCAAATCCTCAAAAATGATGAAAAACGGCGTGCTATAGTATGCCGTACGGTAGGGGCTATAGCCCATGTTCAAAAATGATGAAAAACGAGGTTAATTAAGAATTCAAAAATTCAAAAAACGATGGGCTATAACCCATGTTTTTTGAAATTTTGATTTTTTTTAAATCCTCAAAAATGATGAAAAACGGCGTGCTATAGTATGCCGTACGGTAGGGGCTATAGCCCATGTTCAAAAATGATGAAAAACGAGGTTAATCTTTTTTTCAAAATTTCAAAAAACGATGGGCTATAACCCATGTTTTTTGAATTTTTAAATTTTTTTCAAATCATCAAAAATGATGAAAAACGGCGTGCTATAGTATGCCGTACGGTAGGGGCTATAGCCCATGTTCAAAAATGATGAAAAACGAGGTTAATTCTTTTTTCTTTTTATTCAAAAAACGATGGGCTATAACCCATGTTTTTTGAAATTTTGAATTTTTTTCAAATCCTCAAAAATGATGAAAAACGGCGTGCTATAGTATGCCGTACGGTAGGGGCTATAGCCCATGTTCAAAAATGATGAAAAACGAGGTTAATTAAGAATTCAAAAATTCAAAAAACGATGGGCTATAACCCATGTTTTTTGAAATTTAGATTTTTTTTAAATCCTAAAAAATGATGAAAAACGGCGTGCTATAGTATGCCGTACGGTAGGGGCTATAGCCCATGTTCAAAAATTCAAAAAACGAGGTTAATTAAGAATTCAAAAATTCAAAAAACGATGGGCTATAACCCATGTTTTTTGAAATTTTTATTTTTTTTAAATCCTCAAAAATGATGAAAAACGGCGTGCTATAGTATGCCGTACGGTAGGGGCTATAGCCCATGTTCAAAAATGATGAAAAACGAGGTTAATCTTTTTTTCAAAATTTCAAAAAACGATGGGCTATAACCCATGTTTTTTGAATTTTTGAATTTTTTTCAAATCCTCAAAAATGATGAAAAACGGCGTGTTATAGTATGCCGTACGGTAGGGGCTATAGCCCATGTTCAAAAATGATGAAAAACGAGGTTAATTAAGAATTCAAAAATTCAAAAAACGATGGGCTATAACCCATGTTTTTTGAAATTTTTAATTTTTTTCAAATCCTCAAAAATGATGAAAAACGGCGTCCTATAGTATGCCGTACGGTATGGGCTATAGCCCATGGTCAAAAATGATGAAAAACGAGGTTTAATTTTTTTTCAACATTTCAAAAAAACGATGGGCTATAACCCATGTTTTTGAAATTTTGATTTTTTTTCAAATCCTCAAAAATGATGAAAAACGGCGTGCTATAGTATGCCGTACGGTAGGGGCTATAGCCCATGTTCAAAAATGATGAAAAACGAGGTTAATTAAGAATTCAAAAATTCAAAAAACGATGGGCTATAACCCATGTTTTTTGAAATTTTGATTTTTTTTAAATCCTCAAAAATGATGAAAAACGGCGTGCTATAGTATGCCGTACGGTAGGGGCTATAGCCCATGTTCAAAAATGATGAAAAACGAGGTTAATCTTTTTTTCAAAATTTCAAAAAACGATGGGCTATAACCCATGTTTTTTGAATTTTGAAATTTTTTTCAAATCCTCAAAAATGATGAAAAACGGCGTGCTATAGTATGCCGTACGGTAGGGGCTATAGCCCATGTTCAAAAATGATGAAAAACGAGGTTAATTCTTTTTTCTTTTTATTCAAAAAACGATGGGCTATAACCCATGTTTTTTGAAATTTTAATTTTTTTCAAATCCTCAAAAATGATGAAAAACTGCGTGCTATAGTATGCCGTACGGTAGGGGCTATAGCCCATGTTCAAAAATGATGAAAAACGAGGTTAATTAAGAATTCAAAAATTCAAAAAACGATGGGCTATAACCCATGTTTTTTGAAATTTTGATTTTTTTTAAATCCTCAAAAATGATGAAAAACGGCGTGCTATAGTATGCCGTACGGTAGGGGCTATAGCCCATGTTCAAAAATGATGAAAAACGAGGTTAATCTTTTTTTCAAAATTTCAAAAAACGATGGGCTATAACCCATGTTTTTTGAAATTTTAATTTTTTTTCAAATCCTCAAAAATGATGAAAAACGGCGTGCTATAGTATGCCGTACGGTAGGGGCTATAGCCCATGTTCAAAAATGATGAAAAACGAGGTTAATTCTTTTTTCTTTTTATTCAAAAAACGATGGGCTATAACCCATGTTTTTTGAAATTTTAATTTTTTTCAAATCCTCAAAAATGATGAAAAACTGCGTGCTATAGTATGCCGTACGGTAGGGGCTATAGCCCATGTTCAAAAATGATGAAAAACGAGGTTAATTAAGAATTCAAAAATTCAAAAAACGATGGGCTATAACCCATGTTTTTTGAAATTTTGATTTTTTTTAAATCCTCAAAAATGATGAAAAACGGCGTGCTATAGTATGCCGTACGGTAGGGGCTATAGCCCATGTTCAAAAATGATGAAAAACGAGGTTAATTAAGAATTCAAAAATTCAAAAAACGATGGGCTATAACCCATGTTTTTTGAAATTTTTATTTTTTTTAAATCCTCAAAAATGATGAAAAACGGCGTGCTATAGTATGCCGTACGGTAGGGGCTATAGCCCATGTTCAAAAATGATGAAAAACGAGGTTAATTAAGAATTCAAAAATTCAAAAAACGATGGGCTATAACCCATGTTTTTTGAAATTTGTATTTTTTTTAAATCCTCAAAAATGATGAAAAACGGCGTGCTATAGTATGCCGTACGGTAGGTGCTATAGCCCATGTTCAAAAATGATGAAAAACGAGGTTAATCTTTTTTTCAAAATTTCAAAAAACGATGGGCTATAACCCATGTTTTTTGAATTTTTGAATTTTTTTCAAATCCTCAAAAATGATGAAAAACGGCGTGTTATAGTATGCCGTACGGTAGGGGCTATAGCCCATGTTCAAAAATGATGAAAAACGAGGTTAATTAAGAATTCAAAAATTCAAAAAACGATGGGCTATAACCCATGTTTTTTGAAATTTTTAATTTTTTTCAAATCCTCAAAAATGATGAAAAACGGCGTCCTATAGTATGCCGTACGGTATGGGCTATAGCCCATGGTCAAAAATGATGAAAAACGAGGTTTATTTTTTTTTCAAAATTTCAAAAAAACGATGGGCTATAACCCATGTTTTTGAAATTTTGATTTTTTTTCAAATCCTCAAAAATGATGAAATACGGCGTGCTATAGTATGCCGTACGGTAGGGGCTATAGCCCATGTTCAAAAATGATGAAAAACGAGGTTAATTAAGAATTCAAAAATTCAAAAAACGATGGGCTATAACCCATGTTTTTTGAAATTTTGATTTTTTTTAAATCCTCAAAAATGATGAAAAACGGCGTGCTATAGTATGCCGTACGGTAGGGGCTATAGCCCATGTTCAAAAATGATGAAAAACGAGGTTAATCTTTTTTTCAAAATTTCAAAAAACGATGGGCTATAACCCATGTTTTTTGAATTTTTAATTTTTTTTCAAATCCTCAAAAATGATGAAAAACGGCGTGCTATAGTATGCCGTACGGTAGGGGCTATAGCCCATGTTCAAAAATGATGAAAAACGAGGTTAATTCTTTTTTCTTTTTATTCAAAAAACGATGGGCTATAACCCATGTTTTTTGAAATTTTAATTTTTTTCAAATCCTCAAAAATGATGAAAAACGGCGTGCTATAGTATGCCGTACGGTAGGGGCTATAGCCCATGTTCAAAAATGATGAAAAACGAGGTTAATCTTTTTTTCAAAAATTCAAAAAACGATGGGCTATAACCCATGTTTTTTGAAATTTAGATTTTTTTTCAAATCCTCAAAAATGATGAAAAACGGCGTGCTATAGTATGCCGTACGGTAGGGGCTATAGCCCATGTTCAAAAATGATGAAAAACGAGGTTAATTAAGAATTCAAAAATTCAAAAAACGATGGGCTATAACCCATGTTTTTTGAAATTTTGAATTTTTTTCAAATCCTCAAAAATGATGAAAAACGGCGTCCTATAGTATGCCGTACGGTATGGGCTATAGCCCATGGTCAAAAATGATGAAAACGAGGTTTAATTTTTTTTCAAAATTTCAAAAAAACGATGGGCTATAACCCATGTTTTTGAAATTTTGATTTTTTTTCAAATCCTCAAAAATGATGAAAAACGGCGTGCTATAGTATGCCGTACGGTAGGGGCTATAGCCCATGTTCAAAAATGATGAAAAACGAGGTTAATTAAGAATTCAAAAAACGATGGGCTATAACCCATGTTTTTTGAAATTTTGATTTTTTTTAAATCCTCAAAAATGATGAAAAACGGCGTGCTATAGTATGCCGTACGGTAGGGGCTATAGCCCATGTTCAAAAATGATGAAAAACGAGGTTAATCTTTTTTTCAAAATTTCAAAAAACGATGGGCTATAACCCATGTTTTTTGAATTTTTAAATTTTTTTCAAATCCTCAAAAATGATGAAAAACGGCGTGCTATAGTATGCCGTACGGTAGGGGCTATAGCCCATGTTCAAAAATGATGAAAAACGAGGTTAATTCTTTTTTCTTTTTATTCAAAAAACGATGGGCTATAACCCATGTTTTTTGAAATTTTGAATTTTTTTCAAATCCTCAAAAATGATGAAAAACGGCGTGCTATAGTATGCCGTACGGTAGGGGCTATAGCCCATGTTCAAAAATGATGAAAAACAAGGTTAATTAAGAATTCAAAAATTCAAAAAACGATGGGCTATAACCCATGTTTTTTGAAATTTAGATTTTTTTTAAATCCAAAAAAATGATGAAAAACGGCGTGCTATAGTATGCCGTACGGTAGGGGCTATAGCCCATGTTCAAAAATGATGAAAAACGAGGTTAATGTTTTTTTCAAAAATTCAAAAAACGATGGGCTATAACCCATGTTTTTTGAAATTTAGATTTTTTTTCAAATCCTCAAAAATGATGAAAAACGGCGTGCTAAAGTATGCCGTACGGTAGGGGCTATAGCCCATGTTCAAAAATGATGAAAAACGAGGTTAATTCTTTTTTCTTTTTATTCAAAAAACGATGGGCTATAACCCATGTTTTTTGAAATTTTGAAATTTTTTCAAATCCTCAAAAATTATGAAAAACGGCGTGCTATAGTATGCCGTACGGTAGGGGCTATAGCCCATGTTCAAAAATGATGAAAAACGAGGTTAAATATTTTTTCAAAAATTAAAAAAACGATGGGCTATAACCCATGTTTTTTGAAATTTTGAATTTTTTTCAAATCCTCAAAAATGATGAAAAACGGCGTGCTATAGTATGCCATACGGTAGGGGCTATAGCCCATGTTCAAAAATGATGAAAAACGAGGTTATTATTATTATTTTTTTAATTCAAAAAACGATGGGCTATAACCCATGTTTTTTTTTTATTTTGATTTTTTTTCAAATCCTCAAAAATGATGAAAAACGGCGTGCTAAAGTATGCCGTACGGTAGGGGCTATAGCCCATGGTCAAAAATGATGAAAAACGAGGTTTAATTTTTTTTCAAAATTTCAAAAAAACGATGGGCTATAACCCATGTTTTTTGAAATTTTGAATTTTTTTCAAATCCTCAAAAATGATGAAAAACGGCGTCCTATAGTATGCCGTACGGTATGGGCTATAGCCCATGGTCAAAAATGATGAAAAACGAGGTTTAATTTTTTTTCAAATTTTCAAAAAAACGATGGGCTATAACCCATGTTTTTGAAATTTTGATTTTTTTTTCAAATCCTCAAAAATGATGAAAAACGGCGTGCTATAGTATGCCGTACGGTAGGGGCTATAGCCCATGTTCAAAAATGATGAAAAACGAGGTTAATTAAGAATTCAAAAATTCAAAAAACGATGGGCTATAACCCATGTTTTTTGAAATTTTGTTTTTTTTTAAATCCTCAAAAATGATGAAAAACGGCGTGCTATAGTATGCCGTACGGTAGGGGCTATAGCCCATGTTCAAAAATGATGAAAAACGAGGTTAATCTTTTTTTCAAAATTTCAAAAAACGATGGGCTATAACCCATGTTTTTTTAATTTTTGAATTTTTTTCAAATCCTGAAAAATGATGAAAAACGGCGTGCTATAGTATGCCGTACGGTAGGGGCTATAGCCCATGTTCAAAAATGATGAAAAACGAGGTTAATCTTTTTTTCAAAAATTAAAAAAACGATGGGCTATAACCCATGTTTTTTGAAATTTAGATTTTTTTTCAAATCCTCAAAAATGATGAAAAACGGCGTGCTAAAGTATGCCGTACGGTAGGGGCTATAGCCCATGTTCAAAAATGATGAAAAACGAGGTTATTATTATTATTTTTTAATTCAAAAAACGATGGGCTATAACCCATGTTTTTTTAAATTTAGTTTTTTTTTCAAATCCTCAAAAATGATGAAAAACGGCGTGCAAAAGTATGCCGTACGGTAGGGGCTATAGCCCATGGTCAAAAATGATGAAAAACGAGGTTTAATTTTTTTTCAAAATTTCAAAAAAACGATGGGCTATAACCCATGTTTTTTGAAATTTTGATTTTTTTTCAAATCCTCAAAAATGATGAAAAACGGTGTGTTATAGTATGCCGTACGGTAGGGGCTATAGCCCATGTTTTAAAATGATGAAAAACGAGGTTTACAATTAAAAAAAAAAAAAAAAAAAAAAAACGATGGGCTATAACCCATGTTTTTTGAATTTTTTTATTTTTTTTAAATCCTCAAAAATGATGAAAAACGGCGTGTTATAGTATGCCGTACGGTAGGGGCTATAGCCCATGTTCAAAAATGATGAAAAACGAGGTTTAAAAAAATCAAAATTTAAAAAAAAACGATGGGCTATAACCCATGTTTTTGAAATTTTGAATTTTTTTCAAATCCTCAAAAATGATGAAAAACGAGGATTTTTAAATCCTGTAATATAGGGAGTACAAACACAGTAAGGAACCTGGGGGTTATCTATGAAAAGGCAACACAATGAGCAGAAAATAAACCATGGAAATACAACAAATTGAGCAGAGCACCGCAGGGACTTGAACCCCGTTCTGGAAAACCAGGAAGTACCACACCAGTGCCTTGGTTTTTGTTTTGTTGTA
Source organism: Protomyctophum parallelum (assembly GCF_964188405.1). Classification (NCBI taxonomy): domain Eukaryota; kingdom Metazoa; phylum Chordata; class Actinopteri; order Myctophiformes; family Myctophidae; genus Protomyctophum; species Protomyctophum parallelum. The sequence goes on from NC_139709.1 coordinate 14,870,958, forward strand.
ATTTACAGGTCCAACTCGAATAAAACTAAAAACTCTAATAAAACTCTAATTAAACTAAAAACTCTAATAAAACTAAAAACTCCAATAAAACTAAAAACTCTAATAAAAATCCTCACTCTCTCTCCCCCTCTCCATCTCCATATCTTTCTATCTCCCCCCTCTCCGCTCTCCCTCCCTCTGTCTCTCTCTTTGCCGTATATAGTTTCCCAAACAAACGATGCCTTCAGGGACTGCAGTGGTTCATAATGATCCAAAACAGCGTGCGTGTGTAAAAATGGGATAGAAAACGTCAAAAAATAGACGTCGGAAAAATGTCTAAAATAGACGTGTTTTAGACGTCTATTTTTAGACGCTTTTTATTCCATTTTTAGACGCTCGTCTAATAGCCCATATCGTACGGCATACTGCATGCCGTTTTTCATCATTTTTGAGGATTTGAAAAGAATGAAAAAAAAAAACGATGGGTTATAGCTAGGGATGTCAGGGGTTAACCGGTTAACCGGTTAGCCGACCGTTAAGAAACATCCGGATATTTTTATCAGCTTTAACGGTTAATTTGCATAATAATAAATGCGTGTTCTGATCTTAAATCCCTTTATTTTAGATCGTTTTTAGTAATAGTACAACATTACAGAGACTGTAGTTGTCACTGTACAATACTTTAAAACAGTTGTCATGTTGCACACATGCCTAAAATTGCTATTTGCGCCGCCCAGCTTGTCGCACTCCAGGCTGCATGAACAGCGCTCGGGCTCTGTTTTCTGCCCCCTCAATGTCCCCGTTCTCTGTTGTACGTCAATGGCTAGTTGGCTACAAGTTACAACGGTAGCTTTGTGGTAGTCAAAATGTAAGCGAGTGACAGCGAGACGAGATGAACACATGTCGACCGTATCAATGCAGAGACCTACATTATTAAATCCATTATTGGCCATTTGGCCTGGAGGGAGAACGTTTACAGCCGCCGCTGCCGCTTCCTCCTCCTTCTCCTCCTATCCGTCTCCACACTGGCACGGCTTACGGCTATCAAAAGTTAGCCATGTGCTATCGATGTTTGAGGGTTTTCTCGTCAGCGAAAAGTCAACAAACGGAACACGGTGACATGCATGCTGATCTTCCTTAATAATAAAAAAAGGCTTAGCCCATGCGTCCAGTGGCTTTATAGGTATAGGTTGCTCGGATCTGGACTGGATTTATTTATGTTTTGTTGGACTAGAACCGGCGGACCTCTGTACTGTAGACGCGCAGATGCATGCATCATGCAGATGCGATGCGTTGTTTATTGATGATTAAGCCAGAAGCCTACAACAATTTATTTATATTGTTAAATGTTGCTTTTTTGTTTGTCTTTTATAAAAGGAGCCATTCGTCTACCAACTTTAATTATGTAGCCTGCTATACATATATTACATTTTACATTTGGAGTAGCCTATTAAAAAAAGAAAAAAATCAACCACTATCCGTTAATGAACCGGTTAATCCTAACGGGTAACCGGTTGGGAAACTATCCGTTACTGACATCCCTAGTTATAGCCCATCGTTTTTTGAATCTTTGAAAGAAAAATAAATCCTCGTTTTTCATCATTTTTGAGGATTTGAAAAGAATGAAAAAAAAAACCATGGGTTATAGCCCATCGTTTTTTGAATCTTTGAAAGAAAAAAAAATCCTCGTTTTTCATCATTTTTAACCATGGGCTATAGCCCATACCGTACGGCATACTATAGCACGCCGTTTTTCATCATCTTTGAGGATTTGAAAAAGATGAAAAAAAAGAAAACGATGGGTTATAGCCCATCGTTTTTTGATTTTTAGAAAAAAGAATTAATCCTCGTTTTTTATCATTTTTGACCATCCCACTGAGCAATAGAATAGCTATTAGACGTGCGTCTAAAAATGGGCTAAAAAACGTCTAAAAATAGTTCAGTCAGACAACTCACGAATAGATTAAACAATATTTATTGAAGAATGAGTAATGATTGTGCATATGATATTTGACTTGGCGTTCGGCTCTGCTGGATTTCTCCCTGCTCGGCATGATTAAGCAACATCATAAAACATAAGAGCAGGGAGATAGATATACAATAACCCCCCCTTGGGGAGCATAGATAGCAGAGCCCACCGGTGGTGCTGGGGTGGTGGTGGGAGAAAACATCACATACAACCATGAGCAGAGGAAGGCAGGAAGAGCATGGAGTCTAGTGAGCTTAAGTAGCCTGCCCACTTAGTCAGCTGACTGCCGCATCAGCGAATGACGTGAGAGACTTGCACACACGTATACTCCCACATAGTAATGCAGCATGTTAACCCCTTGAGCATAGTATGGGCCTTTGAGCAAGCAAGAACCTCCCTTGAGGTTGACTGACTGAACTGACTCCGCCGCTCCGCGTGCTGCGTTTGATTTCAGTCAGACAACTCACGAATAGATTAAACAATATTTATTGAAGAATGAGTAATGAGTGTGCATATGATATTTGACTTGGCGTTCGGCTCTGCTGGATTTCTCCCTGCTCGGCATGATTAAGCAACATCATAAAACATAAGAGCAGGGAGATAGATATACAATAACCCCCCAACACACATACCTTTCGGTGAACTCTCACCGTCGATCCGGGCAGGTGACCCACTATGAATGCACAGTGACGAAATGCAAATATGCATTTCTGGAGCCTGCACGGATTGCTAACCCCCCCAACAAAGCAGAACCGAGAACGCCCTACGGGCACATCCGGGCAGATGTCCCACACATCCGGGCAGATATCCCACTCGATAGTGACGAAATGCAACGGCTATGCATTTCTGGATCTTGCGCGGATATTTTAACTTTACGTGAGCTATGTGTAGCCATGACTGCAAGCCGTGAGGCTTATCTCTGAGAAAGTAATGTGTGGGGTGAAAGCCGGACTCAAAACCCATTTGGTTTGGAGTACAAGCATATACTAACCTTAAGCTTAAGCTGAAAAAGGCCTGCATGGCTGCGCTCGCCGATAGGCCATTCCTCTATGCCACTATAGAGGAATATTCTACGCTGCTTTCGCAGGGCTTACGTGTAGTGCAACGCCAATGTTCCTCTACTGCCAGTATGAGGACACACCATTGGCCCAATTACGCCGACGTTCCTTATGAGGAAACGCCATCAGCCTACGGGAATTCTCAACCGATACACATCCGGGCAGATGTCCCACTCGATAGTGACGAAATGCAAGCTATGCATTTCTGGATCCTGCACGGATACACGTGAGCTACGTGTAGCTATGGCGCATGCCATAGCCGTGAGGCTTACCTGAACTATTTCACAGATCTTACATGTAGTGCAACCATTTATGTTACCCCAACGTTCCTCTAACGCCAGAGTGAGGAAACCACAATTACCCCGATGTTCCTTTAATGCCACTGTAGAGGAACATCAACGAACCATTATTAACATTAGCTTGTGACATGCCACCAATTGAACTACCCCCCAGCGACCACCGTATATGAAGGTAATAAGATTACCATTCCTGATCGAATACAACACTTGCACTCATTACATCCTGAATAAACACTGAAAGCTCTTCCGATTAGATGCACATGATGATGATTCATGGGCAGATGAGGACCATGGCCTGAGTTTCAGGTGGCGACTGGTGCATCAGCGTGGCAGTAGTGTAGCGTGGCCGTGACAGATATGAACACAGATGGATTTTGTTCATAACCAATGAACACATTACAGGCACGGTACACCCCCCCCCCCCCCCCCCCCCATGTTCTCAGGGACACTGCTTGGCGTGCTGAGAATGAGTTTGGGTTCCACCAACCTAAACAAACCCCTACGTAATGCGAGTTTTATTGCCCATTGGAATGCAGGATACTGATAGCATCTGCAGGACAAAAAGGGGAGACCCCTTAATATCAGAGTTGGCCTCTCTGATATTCTCCAATGGAAAGCGAACAATTTGAATAAAACTGCTCACGTATTATGCCTTTGAACCATGCATATATATATTTCTATGTATTGGGGTTCAACAATATATATATCGTGTTGAATTAATGTGATGTGTGTCTGTAAATAATTATTTTCTGACTTCCCTGACTTCTATTTGACATACGGCTGTACTGTTTGATATCTCCACATGTATAAATTCATGCTGATTCCAAATATTCAGTCAGATGTGTTAACAGGAGTTCCCTAAGACTGTTTAATGCAGAAATAGTACTTTGGGCTTTAAGCAGAGGGGCAGTGCCACACATGACAGCTCACACACATCCAGCAGCTCCTTGCATGACAAGGACCACTAGTCTCCGCCTCTTCGATATAAGATGGCTGTCCAAGCAGCCATCTCTCTCTCTTCCGGCTCTCTACCTCTCATCTACTGGCAAAGGAGTAGGGAAGGTAGACACATGTCCCTTCCCCCCCCACAGCTCTCCTTCACTGACCAGGCCCTGGGTCGACTTCTGTCCCCACACCAGAGGAGCCATTCTGGGTAGACTCAGTGCCACAGTGGCCGGTTCCCAGAGACCGTGAGGCAACCCAGAACTGAACTGACTACAGCTCCTCTCTACACGCCTCTCAACACCACAGCGAGGATAAGACACCTCAAGTCTTCTCTACCGCTCAAATCTTCAAGAGGGTCAGCTTAAGCCAAGCGTCACCAAGAACGCACAGCTGATCCCGATGAGGGAAACCGGGGAAGCAAGCTGCCTCTGACGACTACAAAACCACCGCCCAGCTACATCCTTCTGGGCCTGCCATCCGCTGCCCCTAGCCGCCCGGGCGAGCTCATCAGCACACGGCCCCAGCTACCACATGATGTACAGCCACTAGCCTCCCTGGCTAGCAACATGCAGCTACATCATCCTGGGCCTGCCATCCACTGCTGACGTCTCCTCCACAACACAGGCGAGCATATCTCACATGAAAAAATGGCAACTGAGTGTAGCGTTCAGGGCAGGTTAGATTGTTATTTTGAATGTAGAGCTGCTAATTTTGAAACCTCTTTATTATTTCATGTTTCTCTTTCTTTATTTGTTTCATGAGATATCACTATTTACTTTTACCTGACCTTACTATGATCAAAAGGGTTCATTTAAACCTTTGTCAATTTTGGGATTGTTTGTACACATTTTGATTTTTAATAAACTTATATGATTTTCATTAAGAAGTCGTTGTGTATTCTATCTCAATATTTACAGTACAAGTACCGATTGGAATATTTATTGCAAGTCTGTCCAAGAACTCATGTTACATTATACAGTGACGTGAGCAATATAATTATTATATTGTAATGTTTTAATAATTCAAAATTCATAAATTATGAATATTGATATTTGAAATATTACGTCCTGTCAGCTATTACCCCATTGGTGATACTTATTACAGTAGAATCGGGAATGTGCTGAGGAGACCGATAGCCGATTAAGCAGGGCTTACGCCACCTTACGGAATCCGGAACGCAGCCGGAGCAGGTTGCCCAATGTAGAACTAAAAGACACGAGCAGAGACAGAGTTACTTATACTTCATCCTGACTGAATGAATTAAAGAGTGAATAGGGGATCCTAAGCACGGAGAGACTTCCCACACCCACGAGCCGAGATACCAATACTTAAAGAGAAGCCTTAGATCTTAATCCTAAACTATTTAAACACCCAAGTGATAATAATAATAATAACCTTTATTTGTATAGTACCTTTCATACATAAATGCAGCTCAAAGTGCTTCACAGGTCAGGACACAAAAATATAATACAATAAAACACAAGTAGTTAAAATGATAGAACAATGGCAAAGAACAAAATTGAATATAAGAACATAAAATAAATAAAAACAAATAAAAACACCACATGCAGCGAATCAGTCAGGGCAGGGTAGGAACGTGCATAGTAAAACTCAACTAAAGCAAGAGTGAAGAGGTGAGTCTTGAGTTGAGATTTAAAAATGTCTACAGAGGGTGCGTGTCTGAGCTCGAATGGAAGTTTATTCCAGGCTGTTGGGCCGTAGAAGCAAAAGCTGCCTCTTTTTGTGCATTCTTTTAGGCACTTCAAGTAGGCCAGCGTGGAGGACCTGATAGAGACCCTTAATGAATTAACATAAATGAGCGGCATATGCTCTCAAGCGGCCTTTGAGCAATTGATTCTGAGCTTTAAAGAAGTTAAGCTTCATGTCATGCAGACCCGAGAACTGTTCGATACCACTCTTCAGAACTAAGATGAGATGACCCATGCAAGCAATCTATAATGGTGCAGGATCGACAGCGCTGCAGCCTGCACATGGGTGATGGTGATGGACTTACTTCTTCGCTAGATACTAGAACCATCACTTTCGAAGAAACCCAACCGGCCCACACCGGCTGAAGAAGCATTGGTGAATCTCCTGACTGAGCGACCCGGGACATCTGTGATTGAGCTGAAAGAAAGCTTAGGACCAAAAGATCATCTGGGGTTCATGACCTGATGAACGAATGAGCCACAGATAACAGATAAAACATGATATGCTTTGAGAGAAAGCATGCCTATATATGTGCCTGTCCTGAATAGCCACTTTTTTGTATTAAATATTATTAATAATTAATTAATATTATTAATTAATTTAACACAACGCTAAACAGCTTCTATGAAGAAGCAATGACAAAGGCTACGGTTGATTGACAACATATATGCAATTAACTATGAATTGATTACTGTCATCCGCTGCCATTAGTTGCAATAACTAAGATGGGCAGAAAACAGCCTTGCCGAGTCATGAGGCCCGAGGGCAGGAGCCTAACTCTTGTTTCAGTAGAGTGAGCAGATTGATGTACACGTACAGCCCCTGGACGTGACGCTAGTATGACGCAGGGACTTACTCCATTCCGACCATTGGTGCCGAGTGCAGAGGATACCTATGACATAATTATCCTGTTGGGTTAAGGTTAGGGTTAGGGACCTAAGCAGAGACATTTCTGGTCTAGAGGGGCGGGTCGCGCCTCAAAAATGCGCGCACCCTGATTGGATCTCATCGATCTGTCCGTCACCCCCGGCCTCTCCTCTCCCCCCTAGTGCAGCGCTACGTCACATCATTTAGAGCGACGCCCACCCGGAAGGGTTGACTCCCACTTTTAGACTGGTTCAGCCCACGGCTTTTTCCAGGCTTTCATCTTTCGCGCAGACGAAATGAAAGCCTGGGTATCGAGGCTAGGGTTACACTTGGATACATTTTGGTTACATTTTCCTAATGCTGTTACTCAATACTATAGTGGCACTGAGCGACATCAAATCAATTACTGATCTGAATACAACTGGCAGAGTACAATCCCAAGACTGCACCGGGGAAACCACAACCGATAGGTCGCACAAGCACTGCGACACGGAAGCCAAGCTTGCTGCGAACATAGACATAGTCTATGGCTGCCTTCCTTCAACCCAGATCCTCTCACGGATAAGTGATGAATTATTGCTTACGAGTTCAATTTAGAGCTCCTGGCAGTGGATGTTAGCTGTGCAGAAATGAAGCAACGCAGCGAGCTGCTAACCTACCACCTTCTGAAACATCTTCAGTCCCACGAAGCAACTGCCATTACCTAATCCCACTCAAGGACTGATCAACAGAACATACGATATGAATCTGAGACATTAAAAGTGACAAATGGGCAATGGGACGCACGGTGACAAGACGCTATATACGTATACGTATATATTGATCTGAACTTCTGACCTCAAAGAAAGTGAGGAGGGTATACACTAGAGAGACTAGACCGACAGCTAGATAGGCTTGAGGGGCGGACGGAGGCAGCAGTTTGTTAAGGCTTTCAGCTCTTCTCCAAGACAGCTCAACCCGTATAGAGAAGCTGAGACATGATACCACGACAGAGGAAGCACTAATTAAATGCCCATTAAGAAATACATCCAAAATAAACAGCTATAAACAAATCTTACAGAAGTAAATAAACTAGACAGAAGGCTATGACACTTGACATGAGATTACTGCAAATGCAATTTGCAATCTTAACCTACTTTAATATGACACTGCACATAACTGAATCGATTGAGATGAATTAACAATAACTTATGTTATGATACTGTCCTGAATGGAAACATGGAAAACTTTAAGAATAATAACTATGCCACATATAAATTCAAAACTGAAACATAATAAATCACATGGAGAAAGGGTGCTAGCTTTAGCATTAGTTTAGCATGAACAACCCTCATGGCAATGAGGAAACCTCCACAACCACATGGCTACAAAGCAGTAAAGCACCAAATCTATAGAGATTGCCATTAAGGTAGTTAACTCACGGCAATACTTTCAAGCACATATAAGAAGTGTTAAGTAATACTAGAGTAAGCAGAGTGTGACTGAAGTCTTGCTTCAAAATTAATGAAACTGGAGACAACAGGCAGCAGAGTTGCCAGATCTTGAGAAAGAAAGCAACTAGGTGTAGAACCTTCCCATACCTAGGACTCACCACGTGAGAACTTAGTTTACAATATATATACCCTAATGACTACAATGACTTGAAACAATACATTTCATGGACAAGGTCATTTGGATCTATGACAGAACCCCAGAACAACGATTAACTACAGAAAACAAGCCCAAAGTTGCTTATAAAAGCGCATGTGGCAACCACTGCACATGAGTTGAGGACCCATAGCTGGAGGGGACAAACACTGCACCTGAGCTGACTTGGCAAAACATCAGCAAAATGAAAGCGTGGCTTTGACTGTAGACACTAGACACGTACCATATTACAATAGAAGCTGCAGCACTGTCTGTGCATCTGGCTTAATTACCAGAACAGGCTATTATGAAGCTTGTTGAAGCCACATAATCGAGCTCAGCAGCATAGCAGAATCATATCAAACTTAATATTTTGCATACAACCTTCAGGCCCTTATCACAGCATGGACAGAAGCTGAGAAGCATAATTTAAGCAGCAGTAGCTGCACACGCGGAAGGCAGCAGCAATAATCATGAGGAACAGAAAACATCACATACAACCGGGGAACCATGAGCAGAGGAAGGCAGGAAGAGCATGGAGTCTAGTGAGCTTAAGTAGCCTGCCCACTTAGTCAGCTGACTGCCGCATCAGCGAATGACGTGAGAGACTTGCACACACGTATACTCCCACATAGTAATGCAGCATGTTAACCCCTTGAGCATAGTATGGGCCTCTCCTTCAACCAGCCAAAATTCTCACATGTCTCCCCCCTGCTCCGCTCCCTCCACTGGCTCCCGGTCGCTGCCCGCACAGAATACAAAACTCTGATGCTGGCATTCAAAGCAACCAAAGGTATGGCTCCCCCATATCTTACAAGTATGATTGAACCCTACAAACCCTCCCGCGCACTCAGATCAGCCAACGCAGGGAAACTGGAAGTACCCTCACTAAAAACGCCGGGCCAACGCTCCACACGTCCCAAACTCTTCTCCCTTCTGGCTCCAAAACTGTGGAATGCACTTCCCATTGCAGTCAGAACTGCAGCATCACTCCCAATCTTCCGCCGTAGCCTGAAAACCCACCTTTTCAGACTCCATCATGGCCCATAGCACTTACCCTAACCCCTTAGATAGCATTTCTGTTGGCTTAGATAGCATTTGACACAGACTTATAGCATGTTATGTAGACAGCACTATAATTGTATTATATATAGTTATAGCACGCCATAGTACATATGTATAGCATAGTAGTAAATATGTATAGTTTATATGTATAGTGTATGTATAGTTTCATTATATAGATATTCCACTGTTACTTTCTTAGCTTGCGCATGTTTCATGATATTGATAAATGCTTTTATGTGATGTATTCCCATGCTTTTGTTCTTGCTTAAATGTAAGTCGCTCTGGATTAAGAGCGTCTGCTAAATGCCTAAATTGTAAATTGCCTTTGAGCAAGCAAGAACCTCCCTTGAGGTTGACTGACTCCACCGCTCCGCGTGCTGCGTTGTCTAAAAAACGTCTAAAATATTTAAAAAATATATATATCCCATTTTTAGACGCTCGTCTAATAGCCCATATCGTACGGCATACTGTAGCACGCCGTTTTTCATCATTTTTGAAAAAAAAATATTATCCTCGTTTTTGACCATCCCACTGAGCAATAGCCGACTATTAGACGTGCGTCTAAAAATGGGATAAAAAACGTCTAAAAATAGATGTCTAAAAAACGTCTAAAAATAGACGTCTAAAACACGTCTATCATTTTTGAGGATTTGAAAATAATGGGGGAAAAAAACATGGGTTATAGCCCATCGTTTTTTAAATTTTTAAATTTCTTTTAATCCTCGTTTTTCATCATTTTTGACCATCCCACTGAGCAATAGCCGGCTATTAGACGTGCGTCTAAAAATGGGATAGAAAATGACGAAAAATAGACGTCGGAAAAACGTAGACGGTCGTCTAATAGCCCATATCGTAGGTACGGCATACTGTAGCATGCCGTTTTTCATCATTTTTGAGGATTTGAAAAGAATGAAAAAAAAAACGATGGGTTATAGCCCATCGTTTTTTGAATTTTTGAAAGAAAAAAGAAATCCTCGTTTTTCATCATTTTTAACCATGGGCTATAGCCCATACCGTACGGCATACTATAGCACGCCGTTTTTCATCATCTTTGAGGATTTGAAAAAGATGGGAAAAAAAAGAAAACGATGGGTTATAGCCCATCGTTTTTTGATTTTTTGAAAGAAAAAAAAATCCTCGTATTTTAAAGACCTAAAAAACCTAAAAAACGTCTAAAAATAGACGTCTAAAACACGTCTTTTTATACGTGTTTTAGACGTCTATTTTTAGACGTTTTTATCCCATTTTAGACGCTCGTCTAATAGCCCATATCGTACGGCATACTGTAGCACGCCGTTTTTCATCATTTTTGAGGATTTGAAAATAATGGAAAAAAAACAACGATGGGTTATAGCCCATCGTTTTTAGATTTTTTTTTCTTTTCTTTTTATCCTGGGTTTTCATCATTTTTTACCATGGGCTATAGCCCATACCGTACGACATACTATAGCACGCCGTTTTTCATCATTTTTGAGGATTTGAAAAAAAAAAAAAAAAAAAAAAAACGATGGGTTATAGCCCATCTTTTTTGATTTTTTTGTACATTCTTTTTTAAATCCTCGTTTTTCATCATTTTTAATCATTTTTAAAAACGACAAAAAATAGACGTCGAAAAACGTCGAAAAATAGACGTCTAAAACACGTCTATTTTTAGACGTGTTTTAGACGTCGATTTTAGACGCTCGTCTAATAGCACATATCGTACAGCATAATGTACGACATGTTTGCCTGAAAAGGAATCTTTGAAATGTTTCATAGTTTTAGAAATATAGTGCTTTCAAATTTGAGACATTTACAATGGGGCTCAATGGCAGACATTGGGACTTAAAAAAAAGCACTTTCACCTAGAAACCCCATTCACACTTTTTATTATTCAGCTTACTGTGGAGACACATGCTGGAACATTTTACTTTGAAATGTTTTGTAGTTTCTGAGTTATTTAACTTAAACACCCAATGCATTCTCAATGGCAATAGCACAAACTTTGGCATGCTACTAGTCCTACATACTTACACCTAGAAACCCCATTCAAACCTATTTAGGTTCATCTTACGGTGGACATGTTTGCCTGAAAAGGAATCTTTGAAATGTTTCATAGTTTTAGAAATATAGTGCTTTCAAATTTGAGACATTTACAATGGGGCTCAATGGCAGACATTGGCACGTCAAAAAAGCACTTTCACCTAGAAACTCCATTCACACTTTTTATTATTCAGCTTACTGTGGAGACACATGCTGGAACTTTTTACTTTGAAATGTTTTGTAGTTTCTAGCCCAACGCATTCTCTATGTCCATGCTACTAGTCCTACATACTTACACCTAGAAAACCCTGTGTGCCTGAAAAGGAATCTTTGAAATGTTTTAGAAATATAGTGCTTTTAATAGCAACAGTCAATTGGGCATGAGCTCATTCTAAAGTTCATGCAATTATTCAGTGTTTTTGGGTGGTTTTGATGGAATAATAAGACCTTATATAGGCTATAGTTCAAATAGTCTTCATACACATGTGAGCAATGTTTAAACAACAAACAACTTATACTCAATCTCACTTAACTCTGATGGACGGGGGTATGGGGACCAAGAACACTCTGGAGTTTGGACATCAGTAGAGAGAGGGACATCGGCGTCGTCATCACCCGTCAACAATTCGGTGTCGTCATCGTTGGCCATTGAAGAAGACTGAGCTGGGTCTACATTCATAGTGACTGGAAGGAGCAGTTCGGTCGAGGGCAGAGTGGTGTCAATCTCAATGGGGACTGCCCTTAAGTAAGACCTCCCGTTAGTCAGACCTGGTTACAAATCACCGGTGGCTTCCAGTAAGGTTAGGGTTAGTTTAGGGTTTGGGATCGCTACCACATCAATCTGATGGGAAATCCATTCCTAACAGGCAGTACCACAAATTTGCTAACCCAGCTTCAAAGAATCATCAGCATACTGGTGTAAATAACTAAACAAGTGTTGTATATGTTTACAGAGTATGTCCAAAACCTAATGGATATCCTTTTTGATGAGGTGCTGAAAGACCCAAGAACATTTACAGCCAAGCTGCTTAATTAAGCTACGCATTCCACCCCCCCTGAATGCCACATATGACTGACCAGACTCGAACACTGTTGGCTCGATAGGAGTGGTGTCAAGGTTCAGCCGAGGTAGGTGAATCCCACATACTCTGCCTCGTCATCGGAGTATACAGCCCAGACCTGACAGGTCACACATGATGGGACGACCTCACGTTTCCCTGTCCCAAATACCTGTAGATCCAGCTTGTGAAACTGTGATACGCCAAATACCTGCAGTGCCTGGGGAAACATTTCCCTGTTAGATATAGCAAACTAGAAACCATTATTACTGTATATTTATTAATTTATGATGACCGTCTGTCTGCATGGGCCCTCTTGGTGTGCTGCTACCTTGTCGTGGTGGGGAGGCTTGAGTGCCTCAGTAGGCTATAAGGACGGGGCTCATACCCCCAACCTGGCCCTTCAGGTTGGGGGTTGTGCATGGGGCTAACAACCCCACTCTGTAAAACACTACCTTGCAACACCTTGGCCCAGGGAAGAGGCCAACTGGAGAGAACAGCTCAAGACAGAGATGCCTGGAGATCACTTGTTGACGGCCTATGCCCAAGAAGTAGTAGGCGTAAGTAAGTCTGCTGCATGGGCACTGTAGGGCAGTGGTATTCAATTGGCGGCCCGCGGAGCGCCCCCTTGTTTTTGGGAATAATAAGAGGGCTAATAAAAGTTACAGGTATGGTGTGTGCAATATTAATTGTGAGATTACCATAATGACGGTAATCATTAAAGGACCACTTTTCAACCTATCTTCATATAATAGGTCCTCACTAATAATCATGATAGAATGGCACGTTTTTTTCTACTCAGTCTGTGTCACATAGGAGGGCTGTGGGCAGTTCAGAAACCCACCCAACAGTGACAATAGTGACATCAATGGAGAATCCAAGCTAATATAAACTGCAAGCTTTCTAGTCCTGAAAAGTTGCAATGCGAAAATGGAAGCCATCATTCTCACGATAATAAACCCTGTTAGGGTCCATTTGGTTCCATTTGTACACTCTCAGAGTTACAGACCCATAAGGGTCCATTTGGTTCCAAACCATAATTTCCCTGGGGACCCCCTGGAACTGCCTCAAGGACCCTGGGGGTCCCCGGACCCCGAACCCCACTTTGGGAATCACTGCTCTATGTAATCTGATCTTTATAGTCTGATAAACTATTCTCACGTAAATAAATGGAGAATCCAAGCTAATATAAACTGCAGGCTTTCTAGTCCTGAAAAGTTGCAATGCGAAAATGGAAGCCATCATTCTCACGATAATAAACCCTGTTAGGGTCCATTTGGTTCCATTTGTACACTCTCAGAGTTACAGACCCATAAGGGTCCATTTGGTTCCAAACCATAATTTCCCTGGGGACCCCCTGGAACTGCCTCAAGGACCCTGGGGGTCCCCGGACCCCGAACCCCACTTTGGGAATCACTGCTCTATGTAATCTGATCTTTATAGTCTGATAAACTATTCTCACGTAAATAAATCTTGTTTAAAAAACAATCTGCCTAACGATGATGTCACTGGTGGTCGTGGACGGGTTTCTGAACTGCCCACAGCAGATCCTCTTTCTGAAATTATATAATACACAACGATGTATGGTAAAACCTTTATTAAAAAAATCCTTTTACAGATCACCTACCAACATACAGTATGTAGAAATCAAACTAAATCTAAATGTGATTACTTGTTTATTATACTACATACTGCTTAATGCACATTTAATGATTTAATGATTACTTATGTCTCTCTAGCACCTAAAGTACCAAATGTAATAATTTGACCGTCAACACAGTGAACAAAAATCTAGCAGCTTGTCAGCACTTTATTTCAGCATTTTTGCATGCACATTATGTATGAATATACATTTTTAAAACCCTGACAAATGTGAACATACACTGATGCTCATATTGTTCTATTACATATGAGCTACAGTACATATGAGCTGCATGTAATGGCGTATAAAAAGTAATGTAACGCAACATGTATGTATGTTTTCCCTCTCTCTCCATTTCTGTACATCGTCTGATTGAGTGATTCCTCTGCTTTAGTGGCTTTGTCATACTGGAATGACAATTCCATAATTTTAAAAGACACATTTGTTACTGTTCAACTAACAGTTTCTGCCTTGTATATCCTCATGTGCATCTTGCATTTTGACCAAACATTTGACAATAAGAGCAACTAAAGGTCATTTTCACCTGTATGAATCCTCATGTGCGTCTTCAGATTATCATTTCGACTGAATCTTTGATCGCAAACCGTACAACTAAAGGGCTTTTCCCCAGTATGAGTCCTCATGTGCATTTTAAGCTGACCCATTCGACCACAGCCTTTGCCACAAACTGGACAAGTATAAGGTTTTTCACCTGTATGAGTTCTCATGTGTGTTTTTAGATGGCCACTTTGACCACAACCTTTGCCACACACTGTGCAAAAAAAGGGTTTTTCCCCTGTATGAAACCTCATGTGTATTTTCAAATCACCCTTTTCACGACAACCTTTGCCACAAACTGTACATATAAAGGGTTTGTCTCCTGTGTGAGTTCTCATGTGTCTTTTCAGATCACTCATTCTAACACAGCCTTTGCCACAAACGATACAACTAATGTGGGGATTTTCACCAGTATGTGTCCTCATGTGTCTTTTCAGATGATCATTCCTACTGAACATTTGTTCACAAATTTCACAACTGAAGGGTTTTTCCCCTGTATGAGTCGCTATGTGTTGTTTTAACTTGCTCTTCTCCCCACAGCCTTTGCCACAAATTGGACAAACAAAGGGTTTTTCCCCTGTGTGAGTCCTTGTGTGTGTCTCCAGCTGACATCTCTGACGAAAGCCTTTGCCACAAACTGTACAGATAAAGGGTTTTTCTCCTGTATGAGTCCTCATGTGCACTTTCAAATCACCCTTTTGACGACAACTTTTACCACAAACTATACAAATATAGGGTTTTTCCCCAGTATGAGTCCTCTTGTGCCTGTTCAGATCACTCATTCGACTACAGGCTTTGCCACAAACTAGACAACTAAAGGGTTTTTCCCCAGTATGTGTTCTCATGTGTCTTTTCAGATCACTCATTTGACTACAGCCTATGCCACAAACTGTACAACTAAATGGTTTTTCCCCTGTATGAATCCGTGTGTGTTTTTTTAGAGTTTCATTTTGACAAAATCCTTTGCCACAAATTGTACAAATAAAGGGTTTCTCCCCTGAATGGGTCCTCATGTGTTGTTTTAGCCCATTCTTTTGACTACAGCCTTTGCCACAAATTTTACAAGTAAAGGGTTTTTCTCCTGTGTGAGTCCTCATGTGTGCATCCATATTGTCCTTAGTATTAAATATTTTGCTACACACAGTACAACTAAAATATTTCTGGGCCTGGGACAGTTTCTTGCTCAAAGACACATTTTGTGTCTTATGTGAGTTCAGTGTGTTTAAAGCTGACTGATGATCCTTGGTCTCCTCCCATTCATCACTGGCTACACTGTCAGATTCAGAACAGTGTGAAGAGAGGAGCTGGTCACTAGTTGTTTGTGATGTTCCGCAATCGTCTACATAAGCTTGTGTTTTGATGTGTTCATCTGAGGTGCTGTCTAGAAACTCATCTTCAATTTTCACAGCTAGTAATGTCATTGTTGACCTATGAGCCTCCTGTGGTCTTTGAAGTAGCTTATCCTGTTCCTCTTTAATCTGTGGTGCCTCCTGGACCAGACGGGGAGTCTTCTCATGTTGTTCACATGAATCCTCTTCATACAAAGGGAGGTGTAGGAAGTCTAGGCAAAATATAAAATGAGAGAAAACCATTAAATGTTTCGCCCAATTCACACAACCGTTTCGGCTCACAAAACCTTTACCACATCTATGGGGTTTTTAATGTTTGTTTAGAGCACTTATGACGTAAATCATTTGCTGGACACGTCATGTGGCTGATATAAATACAGTGGGCACCCCTCACTTCTCAAGTGTGATTTTTATATTCAATTTTAGGGGCATGTTGATGTTCTCATGTCCGTGAAAAATGAAATACATTTATTACTTGTGCAAGCAGAGCACGCAAGTATTGTGGTCGTGCTGGTACGAATGCACGTGTATGCTTGCTGAAACACAGCGAGGCAATGTCATAGCGATATCAAAGGCCTTAAGACGAGCCTGCTCGTCATCTGTACTCTGCGTAATTGATATGACAGTTCTACTCGTCCTACTGTCTCAATGTGTTAATGTGAATATGATAATAGCAATGTTTCACTTTTTGGAAAAGTCCTCAAATATCAAGTTGATAACAGATATAAATTATCTTTTTTTGGCTATTGTGTTTAAAATAACTGGCGGGTCATTTGTGTGTGTGTGTGTGTGTGTGTGTGTGTGTGTGTGTGTGTGTGTGTGTGTGGATCATCCTCTATACCTGAGGCAGGGAATCCAGGGAAATCTTCTTCGTCACTCTCCTCGTCGAATATTTCAAAGATCCGTTGATGTTCTCTGTCCCTGACTGGAGAGAGACAAACATAACAATGACGTGTCCCATATGGAGCCAAACACACATTCGAGAAAGGGAGGAAGGGCAACATTTTGCTGCTTGTATGTGAGATGTGACAAATAAACCCTTTTTGATTTGTGAAGGCTGCAACTTCTGTTATAATTTGTCAGCTATATTAATTATGAATAGATAAGAGCTATGCATGCTCATCAGTGGGGTCCAAACCCTCAGGGTTCCTGGAGGGGGTTCCAAACTGACCCACAGAGGGGATCTCGTTCTTGATCTGAATCTACGAGAGTCAAGGAGGGCTTGGAAAAAGGGAGTGTGAGCAAGCTAATGGTGCAAACTCGCTGGACCGATCAGCTACAGACTTTACGCTGCTAGTAGGACACTAGCCCTATAATGTCTCTGATGTTTCATACATGTGCAAGCATTTCACTATACAGAGCCATACTTTTAAAGGAGGTCGCACAATGCCAAAAAAACCTGAAGCCAAAACTGTATTTTATTTTACCATGCAGATCCATTATACATAGCCATAGAACGCTTCCATAGACTTACGGTAGTGGCGGCAGAACGGCGGCATAAATGTGGTCGGCGCTCCGTGTGTACTCACTCAATACATAATTCCAGTGGAGTCAGATAAGGTCCTCTACTTTCATATCCATGTGAAAGTTCTGGTATAAAACATTTGTTAAGTCAAATATCTCCACTTTCTCACGAGCTGCGCACACAGACTTCTTTCACTCCGGGCGAGGGGCCCGGAATGACAGCTGCACAGAATTTACCAAAACCTCCTCTGATCACCACAAACGTCATCACAAATTGAAATTAACCAGGGAAGCACAAATGTTTGGGCACACGTTGTGATTAATTACCCAGCACCACTCAAAACGTACCTGTCAGTGTAAATTGTGTGCCCCAAACATTTGTGCTTCCCTGATCAATTCTAGGGCTAGGACAATATTAAGTAGGCCTATCGCCACAATTCTGTACCTCAAATGCATACATTTTATGATGAAAGACAACCTAGCTTGCACTGCAACTTGCAAGTAGGCTAAGTAGCAAATAGCCTACAGAGTTGTCCAAATTGACAGACGTCATACAGAGCTGAAGTCAGTTCAAGTCACTCTGATTGAAGTCACTACTTATAGGCTACTTTGTGAATCCATTCATGAATAAGATCTCCCTATTGTGTCAATCTTTGTGTGACTCTCTCTCTCACACACACTAGTCTAGTGTTTAACTGTGAGGTTGTACAAGTGGAACCAAATGGACCTGTACAATCTCAAAGGTACAGACCCGTAAGGGTCCATTTGGATCGTAAACATCAACCGCATGTTGCTGCATGCAGACCCCATGGGACCACCCGGACCCATGGGGAACCCTGGGGGTCGCCGGACCCCACTGGTTTAGGGCTCAGGTCTGTATATCAGGCCATGTCTTAACCAAAATACACTGGAGGATTTGTATGTTTAAACTTACATAAATCTTAATTTTCATGACAGACTATAGTTTGGCCACAGATATTCTCAAATCACCACGAGAGGAAATAATGATGATTTGAAATGATTTAACGCCTAAGCTAACCGCTAAGCTAACTGACTATAGAGTGAACACAAGGAAAGAGTATGCATCAATGATCAAACAGCACATACCGAGTTCCATCGCTGAGACAACTCTGTTGTTGACTTTAAAAATCCCAAAGAGCAGTCAGCGTTTGATAAACACTCCGTGAGATGAAGCCAGCTAGCAGTAGTCGTATGCTCCGTTTCAGCTCTGATTTAACACCATGTTTATCTTAGTCGTGGCTGCAGCCTAGCTGTCAACAGAAATGTTAAAGCAAAGCATCAAGTTAGCGATAGCAAGCAACACATTCTGTCTGCACTTTCACAATAAGAGAGAGAGCGGGGGGGGCATGCATGGATGGATGGATGCAGGGACGAAGAGTCTGGGATCACGGACGGACGGATCGACGGGCAGGCAGGCAGGCAGGCATATAGAGTCGGTAGACAGACGCAATATTCAGTGTTCCAATTGATTGATTGAAATATTTTGATTGAAATATTTATTAACAGTTTGCAGAATTACAGTAGGCCTACATTTCAAGCAATACAAAGACTGCACTGTGAGTGGACGACCCAATAAGCATTACACTTGTTTACAAGAGGGTCCACCATGTTCAATTCATCAAAACATTTAGAGACGTACAAATAGACACTTCTATAGGCTATAGTCAAAGAACAGAAAAGGAATTCATCATAGACAACACTGACACCTAGAGGTATTTTCCAGTCAGTGTCAGTGATGGGAAAACAGGTTACCGCTAGAAAGAAGCAGTTTTTTAGCCTGTTTGTTAATTATTCCTTTTAGAAGTGGACAATTAAGCATGTAGGCTAACGCAAGTAAATACTCAAGTAGGGTAATAAATAATGTCGTAGGCTATAGGCCTATAGCCTAAATAATCCAACTTCTTTGAGACTGTTTTGTTCTTAGCAGCAGGCGACCTTGAACTGTTCGCCATTGATTTCACACATTTAGGGGAGGCTAAAGCATGGACCCACTGAAAAATCAGCCATTCATTTTTCCCATAGAGATTTACAAAAATATTTATATCAATTATTTTAAGCCTAGAATGCAAAAGTAGTCACGAACGATGCAAAAAAAAAACGTTTTATTGAGTTACCAACGTGCCTTCTTCAGGGTATGAACTTAAGGCACTTTCTTTGTCGAAACGTTGGTAACTCAATAAAAAGTTGTTTTTTTTGCATCGTGACTACGAGCTGTGCACACTGGTGTGCACTCCTACCTTTGTGTTTGCTTTAATTGAAGCCTAGATCAAGACATCCAGGATCCTGGTGAATCATGACCATTAACACCTTTGATTCTGTGAAGAAAGAAAAATTAAACCCCAACAAAGGGTATTTATTAAATGTAGGCCTATAGTATATTATATTATATTATATTATATTATATTATATTATATTATAATTCTGGGGAGAATAAGCATACCCCAGGGGCCCCACCAGGGACCGTGTGGACGAAGAGGTGTTTAAGAAAGTCTACATACCCAGGACGTTCAAGGAGGTGACTTTAAGTTTATGAACCTGAGAACACAAGAGGAAGACGCTTCCATGAACGTCCGTGCTGATAATATTCTGTACCACACAGTGACGGTAATGAAGAATGCTTTTTCAGGGGTAGGCCTACGGATGGTCCCTGCCCTCCTGGAGGAGAGCGGAGGTAAGGATGAGGAACTGAGAGCTGAGAAGCAGATAGAAGGAGGAGACTCAACTGAAGATGATCACAAAAGCATCACAAAGAGAAAAAAGAAGACACAAAATTCCAAAACACATCCATGCATTCTTCAGGGATCTCATGTACGGTATCGTCTATGTCAGGCAGAATCCTTAATTGTATCTCTATATTTAAACTCTTTAAACTCTACTACAGTGTCACATAAAAGTAGCAGATCTACAAGCTATCATACGATATGGAGAGGCGGACGTCAGGTAATAATGTTCAAGCGTCCAAGAGTTCATGTGTAACACTGAGCGACGGCTCACATAGATTGTGCTTGTCATTACATTTTCTATCATCAGTATTCTGTGGGTGATGGCCTACATAGTACATAGGCGAGATAGGCGGGCCTATCTCGACACGTATAACAATGTACAAGCGACACAATCTTAATGAAACATGTTAAACAGCTCCACAGAATCCCAGCAGGATAGGCGGGCCTATCTCAGCCCCGCCCCACTCCCATTGTTAACATTGTGTTTAGGCACCAAGACGGTGGCAGCACCAGGATGGGGTGGGTCGGAGGGGAGCAAGGCCGAGATAGGCCCTTATTGGGCCGCATTCACACATTCAAGACACCTGTCTTGTGTCTGACACCCATCTTGTGTCTGAACACATCTTTGATGGCTGTGTTCTGCCCCGCTCCCCCCCATCAAACAAATGTTTGGTCAAGCCATCTGGCTTCCATCGGAAATACGTGGAGCGGCAATTAGTAAGTAACTAAGTGACCATTAAACACAGACAAGACACAAGAAGGGTGTCTTGAATGTGTGAATGCAGTCCAATAAGGGCCTATATGTGTCCCACCCGCTCCCCTCCGCCCCACCGCCTCCTGGTGCTGGTGCATCTTGGTGGACTAAACACAATGAGAGTGGGTCGGGGCAGAGATAGACCGTTATAGCGATTTCTCAGTGCTGCCGCCCCTTGTTCAATCAGATAATTTAGTGGCTACACCTGTGTCGTGAAATGCTCTCTCTCAATATTAAATCAAATGACAAAGAAAAAACATGCTGGACAAGAAGTGTGACCAAATAATGGCCTGGTGCAGGCCGGTGCAAAAATAAATTCATATTAAATGCCTGGGCTACTATTTGGAAAGATATGACAAACACCACTGCACAGTTCTTTTTGTCTTTTTGATAATAGCAATGTAATGAGGAACAAGCTTCGATGCCTTTGCAATCAAAGGTGTGTGCAGTTTCACTGCATTTCTTACCCAACCCATTTTTTTCCTCTTTGGATAAGTCTGTAGTCAACATACAGATTGATATCACTATCTGTGGGCATAGAGAGTCTCATGATTTTTCACATGAAGATATAGGGGTGGGTTCATACTTCAGCTCTCTACAACACACAGGTCTGCCGGTCAGAATGTTTGAATGGTGTTTATTATGGTCCATTACCTATTCCTAATTGATTGACTGATTAGCCATTCTAAGCAACTCACTATGTTCCCAGTGGACGCTATATTCATGCACTCGGTCAAGTTCAATGTGAGGTGGAATGGTTCACATTCCTGTTTACAGAAACGGGCAAAACACAGCAACACAAATTATTAAATGTATTTCCAGTGATCAAAATAGCCATGACCATCCTTCCATATATCATATCAAAGTTATTTGCTGGTAGGCCTACAGTGATGCTGTGAATTTGTGGTTCTGCCCTTAGAAGTGTTGTAGCCGCATGAACCAACTGCAAACCCCCCCCCCCCCCCCCCCCCCCACACACACACACACACACACACACACACACACACACACACACACACAGTTACTTTCTGTCTCAGATCTAAAGACAATTTGTCAGACTTTAAGATTCAGCAAAGACTATTGATAATGCAAGGTCACTATTTGCAAGAATACAGCTTGACTTCATCAAGGTTCTAGGTTAGTTTATTTTGTCTCCCAGGGGAGAAATTTGTCTTTGACACAAAGACCCGCAGCATACATAAATTCAATACATTACAATACAAAACAATAAGGTGACTCGTACAGCATATAAATTATAAATAAAACACCCAGCCAACTTACCTAGTGCAAAAAAGAGCAGCACCTTAACACCACCTCAAACCCTTCTACCCATACCCTGTCTGCCCACAATCAACAATCACGTACTCACATGTCATGCACAACTGCACATACTAATCAGTATGATATTTTTAAACACACTTATGAGTTTAATTTCCAAATTGCATGGAATCGAAACACACATAATGTTATGAATGAGCCCCACTTTGTGGCAAAGCAGAGGTACTACACAAATAAATACATTATGCAAAGTGAGTGTGCAGCTAGATAAGTTGTCCGTCCACTATGCCATTTGAACATCCAATTTCCTTCACTCTTAATGACACGTCTGCCTTTTGAAAATAGCTGTATTCCAGGAACAGAACTCGGTTAAATAGACACAAGTTTAACATTCTTCACTAGTACAAAGCGTGACAAGACTGTCACTGTCAAATCCTTGGTATTGGTATCATTATGCGACCAAGTCAACTTTTTATATTCACGTCCGCGAAACTGAATTCACCGCCTTCTTGCGTACCGGTGTTACATGTCTCACGGACCAGCACCAGTGGTTGGGAACCCCTGCGCTAGTGTCTGTGCACTAATCACCGCTGATTCTGTCTGTTAAGGTAGCTGCAGGTTAGCAGGTTTAACGCTAATAATAGGGCTAAGCGTCTTCTGCAGTTAGCCTGTGATGTCCAGGATAAATTTGTCGTTAGCCAAGCAATATTAGCTGCTTTTATATTGCTCAATATTAGCTGCTTTTATATTGCTAACCAGTACAAAAAGATCAGAATATCATCAACAAATGGCAAATAAGATTCCCATAGTTCCATCAAATAACATGGACTACTGTGTCAGCCCCAATATAAATGCACAGAGGCAGCTGACGTCTGTCTGTTTACAATGACAAGGCACAACATTATCAAAACAAGTCACATTTTACAAGGGCTTTCCTACTGAATGAGTCCTCATGTGTTCTTTTAAATGGCCCATTTGAGCAAAACCTTTACTACAAACGGAACAAACAAAAGGTTTTTCCCCAGTATGAGTCCTGATGTGTTTTTTGAGATCACCTCTTCGACCAAAGCCTTTGCCACAAACTGTACAAGAAAAGGGCTTTTCCCCTGTATGGCTCCTCATGTGTTCTCTTAGATGCCCTATTTGACCACAGGCTTTGCCACACACTGTACAAGTAAAGGGCTTTTCTCCTGTATGAGTCCTCATGTGCGTTTTTAGATCACCCTTTTGAGCACAGCTTTTACCACAAATGTCACAAGCAAAGGGCTTTTCCCCTGTATGAGTCCTCATGTGTCGTTTTAGATCACCCCTTCGACCACAGCCTTTGCCACAAACTGTACAGGTAAACGGTTTTTCTCCTGTATGCGTCCTCATGTGTTGTTTAAGATGATCTATTTGACAAAAGCCTTTGCCACACACTGTGCAAGTATATGGCTTTTCGCCCATGTGAGTCCTCATGTGTGTTTTAAGATTTCCATTACGATTAAAACTTTTACTACAAACTGTACACACAAAATATTTCTTCCCTGTGTGACTTCTGGAGTCTATTGATTCCACATCCTGGGGCAACTTGTTGTTCAAAGACACTCTTGGTCCTTCCACATTTTGCATTTTGTGTGATTTCAGTGTATCATCCCACTCATCACTGTCTTCAGTATCAGATTCAGAAAAGTGTGAAGAATGGAGTTGGTCATCACTTGGTGATTGAGATGCTACCCAGTACTTTACATAAGCTTGTGTATTCATGTGTTCCGTTGAGGTGCTGGCTACAGGCTCTGTGTCTCTGTTTTCATCATCATCTTCACTTTTCACTGCCAGTAATGTCATTGTTGAGCCATCAGCCTCCTCTAGTCTTTGAAGTAGCTCCACCTGTTCTTCTTTAATCTGTGGTTCGTCCTGGACCAAACAGGCGCTCCTCTCCTGCTGTTCAGGGGAAACCTCCTCTTTGCACACAGGGAGGTGCAGGAAGTCTAGGCGAGAGAGAGAGAGAGAGAGAGAGAGAGAGAAAGAGAGATTTACATGTTTGAGCTTGACATTTTGTTCATCCAGTGTTCTCTATTGTATAGCTGTGGTAGTTGGAAGAACATCTGTTGTAAATAGACGTTCTAAACCACCATTCAACCCTCATTTATTAAAGACATTTGTTATCAGTTGCATCCAGTTGGAAATTGAACATTTTCTCTGACAAATTTCTCAGTTGTGTACTGTAATGTTGTAATCATTGTGTACAATAAATACACGAATCAGCACTTTTTACTGAACTTCCTTCCCACTTGATTTTATACATAAAACAAAAAATGTACATGTGCCACAGAGCCACTTTAAGTTTAGTGGGACATTCTACACTATAAGGGACAAAACTCATCATGCCATCTCAGCATGGGGTTATATTAGAACAAAATAAAAATGTCATTCATTCATTTCATTTCATTCATTACATTAATTTTCATTCATTAAAATTCATTATTTTTCGTTTTTCTTTAAGGTTTTATGACCTCAATTACAACCACACAACCTGAACTTTGATCATTCAGTGGATTTTCTGTGGTCTGGAGTTTTCTCTGGGGTTTGGAAGCCTTTTGAGCTGCAATGAAGAGTTTTGAACAGGCAAACAGGCCTCAACAGTGACATCTGCTGGCAAATCTGGAGTCATCACATCACAATCCACAGGAAAAGCAGAGCACTTGTTTGAGCCAGAATCCCTTTAATACACATTTCATCCCTGTCACAGACACATGTGGATATGCTAGAATTGTTTCTTAATTGTATTATTCACCACAAGTCTCTGATAAAATCTAACACGGTTTTTTATCATTTCTATAAGAACTATAATCAAAAAATGTCCTATTGTTCCAAAAAAGCCGTACTAAACCCTTCCTTTTTTCCAAAAAGACCTTCAGATTTTTCCAAAAAAGCAGTCCTATTTATTTATTTTTTTAAAGCCGTACTAACAGAGACAATTCTGGTCATGGCTTAAGTGGCTAACCTTGAAGGTCCTGGCCCTGGCTGTGGATCTATGGCCTTTCTCTTAAGCCTCGACCATTGCTGTTGCCCTCTCCAGAGTTTGCGCCTGTGACTTTGGTCTTGCTCATTCAACTGCTGAACCCTTTTCCTCTTCGGCAGCTTCTGCTTCCATCTCTCTCTTTCTTTTTGAAGATGACGCTCCCTTCTCTCGGGGTCCGCGTTCCGCCGTGCACGACATTGTCTTTGTCTCTCAGCCGCACTGACTGGAGCCATCTTACTGTAATCTGAAGGAATTTAAAAGAATTAGTAAAAGATGAGTGTAATTTCTTTTTAATTTGCTGCTTTCTTTCGTTTTAGCGATTTTAGCTATTTTTGACAGGGAGGCAGGGGCATTCGAACATGGGGCTAAATAGGTTTTTTTTTTACAAAATATTATGGCGATTTCTTTTATTATTATTTACTAGACCAAGAAATTACATCTGGCCACAAAAGATCACAGGATCTACAGAATATGAAGGTAGCCTACTGGGGGATAGCCACGTGTGTCATAGGCTCAATATATCAGTTTGACACAATCAGTAAATCTCGTGATCTTTTGTGGCCAAATATAATTTCTTGGGGTCTAGTAACTATTGTATCAAATAACAAAAAGAAATCGCTATAAAAATGTATAAAAAAGAACGAATGCCCTTCCCCCCTGTCAAAAACAGCTAAAATCCCTAAAACGAAAGAAACCAGCAAATGAAAAATAATGAACACTCATCTTTTACTTTCTCTTATAACTACCTAAAACATGAACCTTGGTTGAAAAAAACTAAAGTTGTCCTTTAAAAGGACCATTTAATTCAATTTGAATTCCAGTTGGTAACATTACAAAATGTGAAAAAGTTCAAGAGGGGTGAATAGGCTACTTATGCAAGGCACTGCAACCAACACTGAAGTTGAAGATGAACAGCTTTATATGTGGTAATTTGCATCAAAACAGTTTAGGTGAGGACATCAATTCTTCAAAGTTAAAAGAAACTTCTATGTGAAAGTTTCCAAAAGTTTGCGTAAGAGATTTTCAAATAGCACAAAAGAGGATGCCATAGAACAGTTACATTGAGCGGTTTTAATTGGACTGTTTCTACTGCTAAATTCAGTTGATTCCGATTTGATTAAGCTGCTTTTGGTGTTTCCAAATTCTGATGTAGAAAGAGCATTCAGCATTGTGTCACAAAAAGACAGAATTCAGAAGCCAGCTGTCTCACAAAAACACTTAACAAGTACATCATGTTGTTGTTGCAAAAGAAGGAACATTGATGATTTGACATCCTCATACCTCCACGTTTTACCCAACCAATCAACTCAGCCGCCAGTTTACAGTGCAACAATCCTGCTCAGCCTGCCTCAGTCATGGTCTAATGAGTAGATTGTCAGAAGCACAGTATATTACAAGTAAGACGCGTGAACGCGGGAAGCGAACGCAGCTCGTAAATTGCAATAACAATTAGAATAAATTACGAGTTATTGAGAAGTGTGTGGTACTGTAAAATTAGTGCAAACAGGGCCACCACGAGAAGGCTCAGCCCCGCTATCCACCCTAATATATATATATATATATATATATATATATATATATTAGCAATCAGTCAAATGTCATTTTTAAGTTAGCTGTGGTTGTTATTGTTGGTGTAGAGACAGTGCTAAAGTTATGTAAGCTAATGTTGGACTCAGAGATTCCAGCCAAGCAAGGGTTGGTTTAGAGCTAAGTGCAGTTTGCTGAATATCCATTCACTCACTGTCGGCTATTGTGCACGAAGCGCTGTTGTGTGAGCACAGCGTGACACACACTGTCAACACACCATGAAGCGTGTTGAGGACTAGGAGAACATCAGTTTAGAAATGTTATATGCTGCTCTTTTGTTGTTTTATTTTTAGTTTGTTTACACTGACTGCACTACACTTATGTGTTTGAAGTCCCCTGATGGCATGCCCATGGCTACAACATTTATAATATTTTCAAATGTTATATTTTTGTTAAAATAAGTACTGATAACAGTCGTTGCTATATACTTTAGTCAGTAACAGGGGTTTCTCCGTCGCACCTCATTATTACCCACAAATCAGTTTCCTAACATGGACAACATTAACGTTGTTTTGAAAAGTCCTATACAAATAAATGCATCTATGGAAGCATAAAGCTGCCAAAATTCAAATGCAATGGCATATACGAAAAGTCAGTTGAAATAAGAGAAATGCTTTTTCATTTTCAGGTCATTAACGCTTTTCATGAGACAAAAATAAATCTAAAATGCAATAGAATTTACATTTAATTTACAGATGTGCTCATTCTATGACACAATTAAAATTATAAATATATTGATTTTCAATTTTCAAAAAAATCCCTGCAAATTAGCGGGCAATATTACAATGAAAATGCAATTTATAAAATTCAAATGAAACTAGAACTGCACTCTGTCGAGTGCATACTTGCTTGATGCACACTAGTAGGCCATTTATGCGCAAGCAGAGCGCGCAAGTACTTTCGACTGCTACAAACTGTCAAATATCAGTTTCTCTGTGAAGGAACGTTTGAAATGTTGAATTATTAGGTTTAACTATTTGCTACCTACCTACTTTATGCATGTAAAAAAGTAGTATTATTAAGTATGGTATAAGTTTCTATCTATAAAAGGAATACAGTTTTATCGATTAAGAACTATTCCCCAGCAAATTACGTAATGACTACTTGTGCCTGATGCGGCAGTGGTGCCAGATTACATACATGTATACATAGGAGCATTACCTTTAATCCTCCTGACACTAAAACATATCGTCATTACGTCACCATCGAAAACAAATTACACTCTGGCATTGGGTCCTTTAATCCACATCTTTATTACGTAATCACTGAGAGCTAGTTATACATATACTATGTATATGTATAATGTAATTTGTAAGTTGATTAGCGGTATACTGTGGTTACTTTGCGCCGTATGCACCGTCCCAGCATTTTCGATGCCTTCAGATATTGAACGCATTTAAGTGAAAATATAATGCAATAGCATTTACATTTCATCTCCAGGTGTGGTCATTCTATGACAGAATGAAAAAGCAAAAGCAATTTACATTGCATTTGCATTTTCAAATTGGCATGTGTATGATTTGAAAATGAAAATGCAATGTGATTTGCTTTTGCTTCATGTCCAAGTGTGCTCATTCTATGACCGAATGAAAAAGCATTTTTCTTATTTCAATTTACTTTTAGTATTTGCCATTTCATTTGAATTTTGACCATATTGCATATTGCATCATCATTACATTTAGCCCATTTAGGCTTGACGTCGAAATAAATAAAAAGTCTTCTGAAAGAATATTATATTCAAATATTTGTGCCACATTTTCACAACATTTCAAAAATAGCAGACCTACAAGCTCGTAGCGCGCCACTCTGTGGCACGCTATGAGCTTGTAGATCTTCTATTTTTCAATAGCTAAAGTATAACATAATGCTTAGTTAAAACACCAAAAGGGGTCCCCGCCCAAAATGGGTTAAGGCAGGATTTGACTGAGGGGCTGCCATCATGCAGCCTGCAGCTTTTCAACAGAGGAGAAAAAAACAGCTTATTTTTTAAATTAAAAATTAGTTAATAGCACAGGCAGACTTTTCACATACTAGAGCATGACTGAAATAAATGTCAGACCTGAAATTGACATGTAAATAAAAAATAAATGCTTAAACATGTACCTAGGTGTAATTCCACAGAAGTGAACATTTCTGGCCTGTTTTCTCAACTGTTTCTCTGCAAAAAAAAGAAAAAACACCAAAGAACTGGTGGGTCAAACTGATGCTATGATTCCCTGCTTTCATATGAAAAATCACACACGTGTGAACTGAGTGGTGCAATTCCCCCCCCCCCCCCTCTCTCTCTCTCTCTATCTCTCTCTCTCTCATTAGAGTCACTACCTCTCTTACTCTCTCTCATTAGAGTCACTACCCCTCTCACTGTATCTGGCGCCCCCTACTGCTATTTTTAAGTCACATACTCATGCTCACACAGACACACAAACAAGTACGAGACAGACACACACACAGACACACACACAGACACACAAACACGTACGAGGACATTGCAAGCTGGTTGTAGGAGTGGTTGCACCACTCAAAAAGGTGTCACAGTATGCTCAAGGTGGGTCACAGTATGGTCAGTCAGACTTGTTTTGTTATCGTGTGTTCACTGTGACTGCAGTACCAACTACCTCATTTTTTAAAGACCTATGACATGCAAAAAAGGACCCCCCCACCCCCCACGTTAAATGTACTCATTGTATTGACTGTCCCTATG
This sequence comes from Protomyctophum parallelum, assembly GCF_964188405.1. Classification (NCBI taxonomy): domain Eukaryota; kingdom Metazoa; phylum Chordata; class Actinopteri; order Myctophiformes; family Myctophidae; genus Protomyctophum; species Protomyctophum parallelum. The sequence goes on from NC_139709.1 coordinate 14,900,637, forward strand.
CAACCTCAACATCTACGGCCCCGGCCACTACAGAGGGAAGCCTTTCGTCTCCCTGGGTCTCTCAGCCTGTGAGCATCAACCTTTAGCCTGGGTTTAGAGCATCTCAGTGGGGACGCAGGGGCTTGGTGACTGCGGGACTCAAGTGTGATATTACGAATATTTAACAGTTACCCTTAAAAAAAAAACAGTAAAACACATCAACTCAATTTCATTATAACTAAGATATTTGATAGAAAACCATAATTCTTTAATGCCATATTTATTATTTTGCCACTACGACGACTGTAAACCTCTAGCCTAACATTGCCTAACAAAGTAGCGAATGTGAGACGAGGCGGAGCAGCAGAGCAGAGTTTACAGACTGTTTTCACTGAGACCACGTGACCCCACGTTACGGCAAGATCAAAGCGTGTCGCCACTCTCTTACTAGATAACTCTGGATGATGTACAATGATAAGACAGCCCCTCACTTCACATGGGTGTGATTTCTATTTAATTTTTGCCAGAAACAGCCAATTCAAAAGTGTTTACTGCATTCAAACAAAATAAAATGTATTTTGGAAGCCTGAACAGAACAGAACAGAACAGAACAGAACAGAACAGAACAGAACAGAACAGAACAGAACAGAACAGAACAGAACAGAACAGAACAGAACAGAACAGAACAGAACAGAACAGAACAGAATGCAACTTACTGATGTCCAGGTCATCTTCAGGTTCCTCTTTAATATAAACGGTCACGTATCGTTCTGGAGAACTCGTCCTCACCTGCAGGCTGGACTCCACACACTGGTCTGGAATGAAAGAATAGAATAAAGACATTGATGTCATGTGATATGGGTTGTAGACAAAAGTTGAATGTAAGGATACAGAGAGTATAAAGGAGTGTTATGTTTTATTTTATTCCGCATGTGGTTAGGGTTGGGGACAGGATTCGTAAGACCAGACCAGACCAGACCATCGCACCTGATCTGCTCCCCTTCATCACCTCCATCATCAACTCCTCAGTAACCTCAGGCTGCGTCCCATGCGTCAGCCAGAGTAACACCACTCCTCAAGAAACCAACCCTCGACCCCTCAGATGTCAAGAACTACAGACCGGTATCACTCCTTTCATTTATTTCTAAAACCATTGAACGCGTTGTCTCCAACCAGCTCTCTCTCCATCTCTCACAGAACAACCTGCTGGATCCCAACCAGTCCGGATTTAAGAATGCCCACTCCACAGAAACTGCCCTGCTGGCAGTCACAGAAGCACTACATGCTGCCCAAGCTGCATCCCACTCTGCAGTACTGATCCTCCTAGACCTATCGGCAGCATTTGACACAGTGAACCACCAGCTGCTCCTAGACACCCTAGCGCAGGGTTCCCCAATTAATTTTCCTCAAGGGCCATATTTTGACTAGCGTACCAGGCTGGGGGCCGAGTCTGCAGGTCGAGGTCTTGCCCTGAAGGGTGGCGATCTTTTTTCCGACACCCTTTTGGCCGACGGGACAATGGTCCGACAGTTTCGGACTATTGTCTGAAATATCGTCTTTTTACTCCAACAGTCCGACACGACATTAGACAGACAGAAGTTGCGGCAATAGTCCGACAAACCGTAGGTTAGACAGGTACCCCTTAGGTTAGACGATCCTTAGGTTAGACGGGACAATAGTCCGACACCCCTTAGGTTAGACGGGACAATAGTTAGACGGGACAATAGTCCGACACGGGAGGGGAGGGGAGGAGTGGGGTGCTTGTGTGTGTGCGTGCGTGTGTGCGTGCGTGCGTGCGTATACAGTTTCTGTGTGTGTGTGTGTGTGTGTGTGTGTGTGTGTGTGTGTGTGTGTGTGTGTGTGTGTGTGTGTGTGTGTGTGTGCGTGCGTGCGTGCGTGCGTGCGTGCGTAATAGTAATAGTAATAATAATAATAATAATAGTAATAATAATAATAATAATACAAAGTAGTAGTAATAATAATAATAATAATAATAATAATAATAATATTAATATTAATATTAATATTAATATTAATATTAATATTAATATTAATAATAATAATAATAACAATAATAATAATAATAATAATTATAAATACAATGAAGTATAAATATTAATAATAATAATAATAATAATAATAATAATAATAATAATAATAATAATAATAATAATAATAATATTAAATACAATGACGTATACATAATAATAATAATAATAATAATAATAATAATAATAATAATAATAATAATACAAAGTAGTAGTAATAATATTAACAATAATAATAATAATAATAATAATAATACAAAGTAGTAGTAATAATATTAACAATAATAATAATAATACAAAGTAGTAGTGATAATATTATTAATAATAATAATAATAATACAAAGTAGTAGTAATAATATTAATAATTAATAATTAATGGCCATCGCTTTTTTGGCCATCGCTTTTTTCGCCATCGCTTTTTTTGCCATCGCTTTTTTCGCCATCGCTTTTTTCCGCTTTTTTCCATCGCTTTTTTGGCCATCGCTTTTTTGGCCATCGCTTTTTTGGCCATCGCTTTTTTGGCCATCGCTTTTTTCGCCATCGCTTTTTTCGCCATCGCTTTTTTGCCATCGCTTTTTTCGCCATCGCTTTTTTCGCCATCGCTTTTTTCGCCATCGCTTTTTTCGCCATCGCTTTTTTCGCCATCGCTTTTTTTGCCATCGCTTTTTTGGCCATCGCTTTTTTCCCCATCGCTTTTTTCCATCGCTTTTTTCGCCATCGCTTTTTTGGCCATCGCTTTTTTGGCCATCGCTTTTTTTGGCCATCGCTTTTTTCGCCATCGCTTTTTTCCATCGCTTTTTTCCATCGCTTTTTTCGCCATCGCTTTTTTGGCCATCGCTTTTTTGGCCATCGCTTTTTTTGGCCATCGCTTTTTTCGCCATCGCTTTTTTCGCCATCGCTTTTTTCGCCATCGCTTTTTTCCATCGCTTTTTTGGCCATCGCTTTTTTTGGCCATCGCTTTTTTCGCCATCGCTTTTTTCGCCATCGCTTTTTTTGCCATCGCTTTTTTTGCCATCGTTTTTTTCGCCATCGCTTTTTTCGCCATCGCTTTTTTCCATCGCTTTTTTTCATCGCTTTTTTTGCCATCGCTTTTTTCCATCGCTTTTTTGGCCATCGCTTTTTTTGGCCATCGCTTTTTTGGCCATCGCTTTTTTGGCCATCGCTTTTTTCGCCATCGCTTTTTTTGCCATCGTTTTTTTCGCCATCGCTTTTTTTTCGCCATCGCTTTTCTCCATCGCTTTTTTTGGCCATCGCTTTTTTCGCCATCGCTTTTTTCGCCATCGCTTTTTTCGCCATCGCTTTTTTCGCCATCGCTTTTTTTGCCATCGCTTTTTTCCATCGCTTTTTTTGCCATCGCTTTTTTTGCCATCGCTTTTTTTGGCCATCGCTTTTTTTGGCCATCGCTTTTTTGGCCATCGCTTTTTTCCATCGCTTTTTTGGCCATCGCTTTTTTTTGGCCATCGCTTTTTTTGCCATGGCTTTTTTTGCCATCGCTTTTTTCCATCGCTTTTTTGGCCATCGCTTTTTTGGCCATCGCTTTTTTGGCCATCGCTTTTTTGGCCATCGCTTTTTTGGCCATCGCTTTTTTGGCCATCGCTTTTTTTGCCATCGCTTTTTTCGCCATCGCTTTTTTCCCATCGCTTTTTTCGCCATCGCTTTTTTTGCCATCGCTTTTTTTGCCATCGCTTTTTTTGGCCATTGCTTTTTTTGGCCATCACTTTTTTCGCCATCGCTTTTTTCCATCGCTTTTTTCCATCGCTTTTTTCGCCATCGCTTTTTTCGCCATCGCTTTTTTCGCCATCGCTTTTTTCGCCATCGCTTTTTTCCATCGCTTTTTTCCATCGCTTTTTTTGCCATCGCTTTTTTTGCCATCGCTTTTTTCCATCGCTTTTTTGGCCATCGCTTTTTTCGCCATCGCTTTTTTGGCCATCGCTTTTTTGGCCATCGCTTTTTCCGCCATCGCTTTTTTTGCCATCGCTTTTTTCCGCTTTTTTCCATCGCTTTTTTCGCCATCGCTTTTTTGGCCATCGCTTTTTTGGCCATCGCTTTTTTGGCCATCGCTTTTTTGGCCATCGCTTTTTTCCATCGCTTTTTTCGCCATCGCTTTTTTTGCCATCGCTTTTTTTGGCCATCGCTTTTTTTGGCCATCGCTTTTTTGGCCATCGCTTTTTTTTGGCCATCGCTTTTTTGGCCATCGCTTTTTTGGCCATCGCTTTTTTCCATCGCTTTTTTCGCCATCGCTTTTTTGGCCATCGCTTTTTTGGCCATCGCTTTTTTCGCCATCGCTTTTTTCGCCATCGCTTTTTTCCATCGCTTTTTTCCATCGCTTTTTTCCATCGATTTTTTTGCCATCGCTTTTTTTGCCATCGCTTTTTTTGGCCATCGCTTTTTTCGCCATCGCTTTTTTCCATCGCTTTTTTCCATCGCTTTTTTCGCCATCGCTTTTTTGGCCATCGCTTTTTTCGCCATCGTTTTTTTCGCCATCGCTTTTTTCCATCGCTTTTTTTCATCGCTTTTTTTGCCATCGCTTTTTTCCATCGCTTTTTTGGCCATCGCTTTTTTTGGCCATCGCTTTTTTGGCCATCGCTTTTTTGGCCATCGCTTTTTTCGCCATCGCTTTTTTCGCCATCGTTTTTTTCGCCATCGCTTTTTTTTCGCCATCGCTTTTCTCCATCGCTTTTTTTGGCCATCGCTTTTTTCGCCATCGCTTTTTTCGCCATCGCTTTTTTCGCCATCGCTTTTTTCGCCATCGCTTTTTTTGCCATCGCTTTTTTCCATCGCTTTTTTTGCCATCGCTTTTTTTGGCCATCGCTTTTTTTGGCCATCGCTTTTTTGGCCATCGCTTTTTTCCATCGCTTTTTTGGCCATCGCTTTTTTTTGGCCATCGCTTTTTTTGCCATCGCTTTTTTCCATCGCTTTTTTGGCCATCGCTTTTTTGGCCATCGCTTTTTTGGCCATCGCTTTTTTGGCCATCGCTTTTTTGGCCATCGCTTTTTTGGCCATCGCTTTTTTGGCCATCGCTTTTTTGGCCATCGCTTTTTTGGCCATCGCTTTTTTTGCCATCGCTTTTTTCGCCATCGCTTTTTTCCCATCGCTTTTTTCGCCATCGCTTTTTTTGCCATCGCTTTTTTCCATCGCTTTTTTTGCCATCGCTTTTTTTGGCCATCACTTTTTTGGCCATCACTTTTTTCGCCATCGCTTTTTTCCATCGCTTTTTTGGCCATCGCTTTTTTGGCCATCGCTTTTTTGGCCATCGCTTTTTTGGCCATCGCTTTTTCCGCCATCGCTTTTTTTGCCATCGCTTTTTTCCGCTTTTTTCCATCGCTTTTTTCGCCATCGCTTTTTTCGCCATCGCTTTTTTGGCCATCGCTTTTTTGGCCATCGCTTTTTTCCATCGCTTTTTTCCATCGCCATCGCTTTTTTTGCCATCGCTTTTTTTGGCCATCGCTTTTTTCCATCGCTTTTTTTGCCATCGCTTTTTTTGGCCATCACTTTTTTCGCCATCGCTTTTTTCCATCGCTTTTTTCGCCATCGCTTTTTTCGCCATCGCTTTTTTCGCCATCGCTTTTTTCGCCATCGCTTTTTTCCATCGCTTTTTTCCATCGCTTTTTTTGCCATCGCTTTTTTTGCCATCGCTTTTTTCCATCGCTTTTTTGGCCATCGCTTTTTTCGCCATCGCTTTTTTGGCCATCGCTTTTTTGGCCATCGCTTTTTCCGCCATCGCTTTTTTTGCCATCGCTTTTTTCCGCTTTTTTCCATCGCTTTTTTCGCCATCGCTTTTTTCGCCATCGCTTTTTTGGCCATCGCTTTTTTCCATCGCTTTTTTCCATCGCTTTTTTCGCCATCGCTTTTTTTGCCATCGCTTTTTTTGGCCATCGCTTTTTTTGGCCATCGCTTTTTTGGCCATCGCTTTTTTTTGGCCATCGCTTTTTTGGCCATCGCTTTTTTGGCCATCGCTTTTTTGGCCATCGCTTTTTTTGCCATCGCTTTTTTTTGGCCATCGCTTTTTTGGCCATCGCTTTTTTGGCCATCGCTTTTTTTGCCATCGCTTTTTTCGCCATCGCTTTTTTCCATCGCTTTTTTCGCCATCGCTTTTTTTGCCATCGCTTTTTTTGGCCATCGCTTTTTTTGGCCATCACTTTTTTCCATCGCTTTTTTCCATCGCTTTTTTCGCCATCGCTTTTTTCGCCATCGCTTTTTTGGCCATCGCTTTTTTCGCCATCGCTTTTTTCGCCATCGCTTTTTTCCATCGCTTTTTTCCATCGCTTTTTTTGCCATCGCTTTTTTTGCCATCGCTTTTTTCCATCGCTTTTTTGGCCATCGCTTTTTTTGGCCATCGCTTTTTTCGCCATCGCTTTTTTCGCCATCGCTTTTTTTGCCATCGTTTTTTTCGCCATCGCTTTTTTCGCCATCGCTTTTTTCCATCGCTTTTTTCCATCGCTTTTTTTGCCATCGCTTTTTTCCATCGCTTTTTTGGCCATCGCTTTTTTTGGCCATCGCTTTTTTGGCCATCGCTTTTTTGGCCATCGCTTTTTTCCATCGCTTTTTTCCATCGATTTTTTTGCCATCGCTTTTTTTGCCATCGCTTTTTTTGGCCATCGCTTTTTTCGCCATCGCTTTTTTCCATCGCTTTTTTCCATCGCTTTTTTCGCCATCGCTTTTTTGGCCATCGCTTTTTTCGCCATCGCTTTTTTGGCCATCGCTTTTTTGGCCATCGCTTTTTTTGGCCATCGCTTTTTTCGCCATCGCTTTTTTCCATCGCTTTTTTCCATCGCTTTTTTCGCCATCGCTTTTTTGGCCATCGCTTTTTTGGCCATCGCTTTTTTGGCCATCGCTTTTTTTCGCCATCGCTTTTTTCGCCATCGCTTTTTTTGCCATCGCTTTTTTCCATCGCTTTTTTGGCCATCGCTTTTTTTGGCCATCGCTTTTTTCGCCATCGCTTTTTTCGCCATCGCTTTTTTTGCCATCGCTTTTTTTGCCATCGTTTTTTTCGCCATCGCTTTTTTCCATCGCTTTTTTTCATCGCTTTTTTTGCCATCGCTTTTTTCCATCGCTTTTTTGGCCATCGCTTTTTTTGGCCATCGCTTTTTTGGCCATCGCTTTTTTGGCCATCGCTTTTTTCGCCATCGCTTTTTTCGCCATCGTTTTTTTCGCCATCGCTTTTTTTTCGCCATCGCTTTTCTCCATCGCTTTTTTTGGCCATCGCTTTTTTCGCCATCGCTTTTTTCGCCATCGCTTTTTTCGCCATCGCTTTTTTCGCCATCGCTTTTTTTGCCATCGCTTTTTTCCATCGCTTTTTTTGCCATCGCTTTTTTTGGCCATCGCTTTTTTTGGCCATCGCTTTTTTGGCCATCGCTTTTTTCCATCGCTTTTTTGGCCATCGCTTTTTTTTGGCCATCGCTTTTTTTGCCATCGCTTTTTTCCATCGCTTTTTTGGCCATCGCTTTTTTGGCCATCGCTTTTTTGGCCATCGCTTTTTTGGCCATCGCTTTTTTGGCCATCGCTTTTTTGGCCATCGCTTTTTTGGCCATCGCTTTTTTGGCCATCGCTTTTTTGGCCATCGCTTTTTTTGCCATCGCTTTTTTCGCCATCGCTTTTTTCCCATCGCTTTTTTCGCCATCGCTTTTTTTGCCATCGCTTTTTTCCATCGCTTTTTTTGCCATCGCTTTTTTTGGCCATCACTTTTTTGGCCATCACTTTTTTCGCCATCGCTTTTTTCCATCGCTTTTTTGGCCATCGCTTTTTTGGCCATCGCTTTTTTGGCCATCGCTTTTTTGGCCATCGCTTTTTCCGCCATCGCTTTTTTTGCCATCGCTTTTTTCCGCTTTTTTCCATCGCTTTTTTCGCCATCGCTTTTTTCGCCATCGCTTTTTTGGCCATCGCTTTTTTGGCCATCGCTTTTTTCCATCGCTTTTTTCCATCGCCATCGCTTTTTTTGCCATCGCTTTTTTTGGCCATCGCTTTTTTCCATCGCTTTTTTTGCCATCGCTTTTTTTGGCCATCACTTTTTTCGCCATCGCTTTTTTCCATCGCTTTTTTCGCCATCGCTTTTTTCGCCATCGCTTTTTTCGCCATCGCTTTTTTCGCCATCGCTTTTTTCCATCGCTTTTTTCCATCGCTTTTTTTGCCATCGCTTTTTTTGCCATCGCTTTTTTCCATCGCTTTTTTGGCCATCGCTTTTTTCGCCATCGCTTTTTTGGCCATCGCTTTTTTGGCCATCGCTTTTTCCGCCATCGCTTTTTTTGCCATCGCTTTTTTCCGCTTTTTTCCATCGCTTTTTTCGCCATCGCTTTTTTCGCC
>NC_139709.1:14913963-15028963 GCF_964188405.1 Protomyctophum parallelum
ATTTCTGTAGACGAAGATAGCATTTGATACAGACTTATAGCATGTTATGTAGACAGCACTAAATTGCATTGTATGTAGTCATAGCACATCATAGTACATAAGTATAGCATAGTAGTATAGATGTATAGTTTATATGTATAGTTTCATCATATAGATATTCCACTGTTACTTTCTTAGCTTACGCATGTTTCAAGATAAATGTTCTTATGTGATGTATTCCCATGCTTTTTTGTTCTTGCTTAATGTAAGTCGCTCTGGATTAAGAGCGTCTGCTAAATGCCTAAATTGTAAATTGTAATGAGCGTGTCGGAATGGCGGCGAATTGGAATAGCAGGCTTCGGAATGCTGGTTAGTAACAGTCTCCTAGTTATGGCTTTTGTCTACTCGCTCTGATTCGGACACCAGAGTCTGTCAGGAGGGAGTGTTGAGCACAAGGAATAGGAGTCAGCAGTGAACACAGAAATATGTGCAGGCTATGGAAGGGGGGACGACGACGACCCATCAGTGCAGTGTGGATGCTTAGTCTTGTTAGATTAGTACCAATAAAGGGATCAGTGTTTTACCTGAGAGTGTGTCACAGCTGGTCGTCCCATGTAGTAATGTTAATGTTGACACATCAGCCTCATCTTCCTGTCCCTCTTTAATCTGTAGAGGCTGTGGTTCATCCTGGACCAGACTGGAGTTCCTCTCCTCATGTTGTGGAGGTTGTGGTTCCTCTTGGATCAAACTGGGGCTCCTCTCCTCCTCATGTTCAGGGGAAACCTCTTAACACATAGACAGGAGGAGAGAAGAGGTCGCATCAGCAAACCACAAATGGTGATTTTCTCTTTTTTTTTCTCCTCCTTACTAATGGCTTTGTCACGACTCACGACCAGACCAGTGTCATTATTGTATCTTTATTTATATATTTTTTAGTTTAGATTAGTTTTTGGATTTTCTGCCTTTATTGATAGATACAAGTGGAGATAGACAGGGAAGAGGGAGAGAGAGAAGGGGAGAGACATGCAGCAACGGTCGACTCGAACACGCAAGCCTATAGGCCTATGTGGCATGCGCCTGGACCACTTGGCCAGTGGGCGCCTTTTTAAAGTTCTATTAGGCAAACACGACCAAAACCACATCCTTTAAACATCCGCACACAGGTTAACAGTTTAAAATCCAAGGAACTATTACCTGTGCATCAACTAGTGTCGTATACTGTACCTTACATTGTCCCTGTGGACTGGCCTATAGGCAAAACTACAACTCAAACAAAGAATGAGTGAACACAAAAGTTCGATCCGTAGGAATGACCGGGATTATCCCGTCGCAGTCCACTTTAATGATTTGAAACATGATATTTCTACTAGTTTTCGTTTAATTGGGATTGAACATAAATAAGTACGCCTCCCTAAGAGAGATGGTAACCTTGACCTTCTGCTAAGACAGCATGATGGGGTTTTGGATGCACACTAATTATTACTTTTTTCACTTCTCTATACAGGCACTAGGAACGTAACATCCTGTCCGAACACAGCCTGTTTTATTTTTAAAGTTTGACATTTGTAAAAATAAAAATGCTCACATTATTGTGATATATTGAGGTGTATTGTAATTGATGGATTGATCTGTACATAGTTTTCATATATGATCATCCACTGTATTTGTTGTATAGTTAATTGAAGATGTGTATTAATTGCTGTATAAGCTTTAATATAGACATGTGATGTGATCACTTAATCAAAATAGCACCTGCTATGGGTCTCATCCCTATGAACGAGGGCGACTGTGATTGGTCATTGTGGATCTACCTGTATGTGTATGTATATCTATGTGGCTCACTGGCTACCTATTATCAGCAGATGCCTGAAGGTCTTTGACCGAAATGTTGCCTAAATAAAGTTCGTATTGCCAAGTGCAGACAGTTTGTGGGTCTTTGTGCGCATTCTTCTGATAAAATTGTCCCATTGAAAGTGAAATATCCCTTTAAAGGTATATTCAGTGATTTCACTCAAAAAACCTTAGGTTTCGTTTTTGGCTGTGGGACCCAGCCTTTCGTCCAATCAGGATAGAGAGTCAAAAACGAAACCTAAGGTTTTTTGACCCCCAGGGGTTAACTGGGGACAGGGAGGAACTCCTTATATGGCCAGCACACTCTATAGTAGGGAGGATTATCACAACAAAACAAAAAAATAAGTGATATTTGAATTAAGTGAAATGACTGAATATACCTTTAATATTGCACCTTCAAATGCTGGGAAATACAGAGACATTAGAGAGAACTATTTTGTGTGTGTGTGTGTGTGTGTGTGTGTGTGTGTGTGTGTGTGTGTGTGTGTGTGTGTGTGTGTGTGTGTGTGTGCACGCGTGTGTGTGTGGGGTTTATTTTTAGGTATAAACTTTTCAAGAACATTTAAAGACCTTAAAGACTCACACCAGTGATTTTAAGCCCCTCCACAAACTGCTGTGGTCCAATCACAGCTAAGCATAACATGGGTCAGACAAACCTCTCCACCAAAAGTTCTCCTACATGATAAAACATTGTTTTAAAAAAAGAAATGTCATGCACATATTTTTCCAGTGCATATGGCAGGCCTTGTTGACGGATTTTGAAGAGATGTTGAAGGTCTGTTTCCAAAAAATAAACCAGTATTTAATGTGTAACATCCATGATATATTTACATCGGAATGAATGAGCCTGGCTGGAAAGTGTCCAACCCATGGGGAGAGGGTGGGGCTTAGCTAATGGTCCAAAAGGATTGTTGGACAACCACTTCAGAGGCTTTATACATCCACATATGATAACAGCATCCTAAGGTTAGCAAGGAATATCACCTCTACTAGCCATTATGGATAATATAGGTTGCTACCTTCAGGAAGGAGATATGGTGTTCCCGCACACAATAAGGTCAGACTGAAGAGGTCCTTTGTCCATCAGTCAACTTTGAGTCTTAATCAGGATTTTGGCCAGGACTAGACTGAGCTGTGGACATATTTTCCTTTATGTTTCCATGTATGTAATTGTATATTCTATTCTGTCAAATGTGTGTGTGGTGCATACAAGGCCGCTGGGTCGCAAGACAAATTTCAGTGCAAACTGCCAATAAAGTACTATATCAGATCATATCATATCATATCAGAGCCGACTCAGCCCCGTTCGAGTTGCAACCCCCCCAAAAGGCAATGCCAACACTGAGCAATATTTCCCACTACGGACTCGTAGTAACCTTGCGTCAGTGTCACCAGACTTTCCGCCTCAGACGACAGTGCCACGGAGCAAATATGGGCAGTGTTGGTTGGTAGGCCAATCAGAACAGGTGGTGGCGGGTCTTTACGCAACCATATTGCAAGCCCCCAGAAAGGCTGGCTAACGTTGAAGCCGGGAGACCTAGTGGTCAGAGCTGGAAATGCAGGCGGGCCCGTGCATTATGCACAAGGATACCCGTGCATCTGGGGTTTAACATTGAGCACTTCCGCATTCAAATCAGGGGGAAAGAAATCGTTCTAGAATCTCTTTGGCGCCACTGAGCAACTTCCATTGAAATTAATAGCTGGGGGCGGTGCTGATGATCCTCGTCTGCCCTCTATCCTTACAATAGAGCACCGAAGTCTGACATCAATATCTGTAGAGGGCGCTAAGTCCACGGGTTCATGTACTTTTTATTTGCATTGTAATCTCCATAGGAGGATTTTAGATCACCTCATATAACTGTGATTGCAAAATAAGCAAATCAACTGACTGTGAGAAAACCCTAAAGTTACTGCTCAAACTATCAAATATGAGGGGACTGACTGTCATAAACTATACAGACACCTCCCTGACAATATTGCCGGGTCAGTTTGTTTATTTTTGGACCACAATGCTTATGAGACGATTTTAAGATGACCATTGACCAGCGTTATTCTCCATAGAGAAAAACATGAACCAGGGGATGAGCGAGTGACGTCAGGATTTGGGTACGCAATTCAACTCAATGCAATTACTCTATTGAGTATTAACGCCGTGACAAGTGTCCCCTCCAGAGCTACCGGGTCCTACTGTTTGTGTCGCTTTTGTGTCCCCATAGAGTTATACTGTGTGTCTGTGTCCCTCCATCGGAATAAATCTGAGACTAAAACAACCACTAAAGTCTCCTTTTAACGCTTTCCTTGCAACAACAAAGCTACTGGCAATGGTAACAACTGAGGAGGTACTTAAAAAACTGAGTGCCCTCCAACCCAACAAGGCCACTGGCCATGACAATATTCCCTCCAAATTTCTCAGAGACTCAGCCATTTCCATAGCTCCAGTCATCACCCACATAGTAAACCTCTCCATCAAACAGGGACAGGTCCCCCAAGATTTTAAACTGGCTCCATACTGGTTAACAAGCTTAAAGCTATTGGTTTTGATAGCACATCAGTGAGCTGGATGCAATCCTACCTGGAGGGGAGAGAACAGATGGTGGAGGTGAACAGAACACTGCCCCCCCCCCCCCCCCCCCCCCCCTCCCAGTGAGCTGTGGCGTTCCACAAGGAAGCATACTAGGGCCTTTACTGTTCCTAATATATGTAAACGACATGACATCAGCTTGTGACTGCAACTTGTTCCTGTTCGCAGATGACTCAGCACTGCTGGTCTCGGACAGGAGCAAACTGCAGGTTGAAAAGACCCTCAGCTCTGAACTCGGTAGAATCTGCACCTGGCTCGCTGATAACAAACTATCCTTACACCTGGGAAAAACTGAATCCATTCTTTTCGGATCAAATAGTAATCTCAGAAAGGCAGATGGCTTCTTGGTTAGAGTGGGTGACAATATTATCAAACGAAAATATGAAATGACCTACCTAGGTTCCATCCTGGAGGCCAATCTTTCCAGTGATAAAATGGCCACCAACGTAATCAAAAAAGTAAATCAAAGAACAAGATTCCTTTACAGGATCTCCTCACTGGTCAACAAAAACACCTTGAAGACCTTAACAGGAGCCCTCGTACAAGGTTTCTTTGACTATGCATGCACCTCTTGGTACCACAGCACCTCAAAGGCCCTTAAAACAAGGCTCCAGACCTCCCAAAACAAACTGGACTTGGCCTCACCCCCCAAACCCACCTCACCCCTGCCCACTTTGACAGGTTGGGATGGCTTAGGGTCGACGACAGAGTACAGCATCATGCAATGGGTCTGGTCCACAAGATTCGATATACCAGCGGTTCCCAAAGTGGGGGTACCCCTAGGGGTACGCGACGCATAGCCAGGTGGTACCCCAAGCCTCCTCAAAAAAATAAATAAATAAATAAAAAAAGGTTTTTTTATTTTTTTGAGGGGGCTAGTGAATCTAACCTGACTTTGCCAGATGGGGCGGTATTGGGTAACCATGTTCCCCAACACCACAACCATCTGGGACCTCTCAGGGAGTTCAGCTAACACCGAACCGCTCCCGGTTCGAACCAATCAGCGTGAGCTAAGGGCGGGATATGTGCGAAACCGGATGTGAAGCTATATAGACACGTCAATATGATTGGTTGTGTTTGCACGCCCACACGGTGATAGACAGATGGTCCCATCCAATCATCTACCAAGTATCTTGAAAAAAAGGAACAGCCCCGTCATCGAATTTGCTTCCGCGATCCCAGATCCCAATAAGCTGTGAAACAAATTTGTGTAGCAAGCTTCTTGGATCTGGCAGCGTCAGGTTATAGTGAATCATGGTGTGTGTGTGATATGGAATGTCCAGTACCTCCCCAGTGCCTCCCCAAGTGCCACCCCAGTGTCTGCCCTGCAGTGTCTGCCCAGTGCCTCCCCAGTGTCCGCCATGGTGCCTCCCCAGTGTCTGCCCAGTACCTCCCCAGTGTCCCCTGAGTGCCTCCCCAGTGTCCCCCTGAGTGCCTCCCCAGTGTCTCCCCAGTGCCTCCCCAATGTCTCCCCAGTGGCTGAAGTTTCTCCCCAGTGTCCCCTGAGTGCCTCCCCAGTGTCCCCCTGAGTGCCTCTCCAGTGTCTCCCCAGTGGCTGCAGTTTCTCCCCAGTGCCTCCCCAGTGCCTTCCCAGTGCCTCCCCAGTGTCCCCTCAGTGCTTCCCCAGTGCCTCCCCAGTGTCCCCCTGAGTGCCTCCGCAGTGCCTCCCCAGTGTCCCCCTGAGTGCCTCCCCAGTGCCCCCCTGAGTGCCTGCCCAGTGTCTCCCCAGTGTCTCCCCAGTGCCTCCCCAGTGTCCCCTCAGTGCCTTCCCAGTGCCTCCCCAGTGTCCCCTCAGTGCCTTCCCAGTGTCCCCCTGAGTGCCTCCCAAGTGCCCAGCCGAGTGCCTCCCCAGTGTCCCCCTGAGTGCCTCCCCATGCTCCCCAGTGTCTCCCCAGTGCCTCCCCAGTGTCCCCTCAGTGCCTCCCCAGTGTCCCCCTGAGTGCCTCCCGAGTGCCTCCCCAGTGCCTCCCCAGTGCCTGCCCAGTGTCCCCCCAGTGTCTCCAATAGCAATACAAGAGCAATAATACAAATTAATCTTAATTTATTAATCTTATTAATTAATTATTGAATCAAATTAAATAATTCATCAAAATGTTCGACGCAAGAAGGCCCCCCTGCGGCCTGCGCCCAGCACCATGCCAAAGCTTTTTCCTGCAGGAAACACTGCTTGTGGTTGTAAATATATTGTTATGTGTTGCGAGGATGAGGGGGCACCTGGAAAAATATCTACCCCAAAAGGGGTACCTGGTCCAAAAAAGTTTGGGAACCCCTGCGATACACCACCAAGATACCCATGTACCTGTCTAGATACTGCCTTAATGTAAACGAAGTCCACACCCACAACACCAGAGGGAGTGCAACAAACCATGTACAACCCAGATTCGGCACAAACAAGGGACTAAATTATTTTCGCTCCTATGCCACCAAAATGTGAAACGCCCTACCAACAGTCATTAAGACATGTGAATCACTTGACTCCTTCAAAACTGCTCTCAAAGGGCACCTACGGACGGCTGCAATTCGAAACTGGCTCCTGTAAAATCTGAATCCCCCCCACCACCCCCCCCCCCCCTTTCCCCTCACTGTATATTGTATATGTTTCTTTTCCCTTTTTGCTTCCTTTATGATGAATTCCTGTTCTGTTCTTTAACTATATAGAAGTGTCTATTTGTACATCTCTAATTGTTTTGATGAATTGAACAAAGTGGACCCTGTTGTAAACAAGTGTAATGTTTAATTGGGTCCTCCACTCACAGTTAACAGTTTTTGTATTGAGTTTGTGCTTGAAATGTACTGTAATTCTGCAAACTGTTAATACATATTTCAATCAATACTGCAGGTCTCCCAAATTTGCCTGTGACAGGCCGTCTGCCCCAAACTGAATACACTCGCCATTTTATTTCATTGTGTCAACTAAATCCTCCATTAGAGATCATATTAATACAAACTAGATTCAACGTAGGCCTACTCAACCCTGCACACATTGTAAATATGCCCCAGAAGTATTGTACTGCAAATGGACTTCAATCTTTATTGTCTCCACCATAACATATTTTCTTTGTCATGGACACTTGTACAGAACATTAATAATTCTACTCGAGTTGGAAGCATTAAGAAATAAGACCCATTTTAACCCTCAATGGCTTTCTGAAAAATAACGTTATTGTAAAAAGATTCACGCGTTTAGATATTGCTATTTACAATGACAAACTGAAGGGAGCTGGTGCAACTTGGACACGGACGTAAAACTACAAAATGACGTCGGACATAAATACCGACAGCTAGTGGGAAATGTAGTCCAGCTAGTAGCTTAGCTACATGTAGCTAAGCTGGTGTTGAACATGTAAACATTGTCATGAAATGGAGCATGAACCAACCTGCTCTGTGTAGTTTGCGTAGTAGAGTTTCTTCTAGTGTCTCTATCTCTCTCTGGAAGAGGTTGAATATGAACTCTACAACTGCACTGAGTCGCTCCAACACAAACACTCTGACATTAAGCTTCACCCAACAAACATCAACACCACTCTGTTTTTCCAAAACACACAATATCTCCTCTCCCACCGACATCAGGTGTTCATTTATCGACAGCCGTACGGACTCCATTTGACACATAACTCCTTTATGGGACATTTTAGACCAATTTATTTTGTTGTTACGCTAACAACCTACAGTGTTTTATTTATTTATTTGCCTAAAATGGCCAGTGTGTTTTCTTTTTTTTTTTTTTTTTAAGCTAGCAAATATAAGACTTCCGGTGGATGATCTCTTCAGAATAAGAGCACCCAAAACGCTGCAGTCAGAACGACGAGTGGCCCAGTCCATTCATTGTCTCCATAGGCTTTTCAAAAAGTATTTAAAGACGGTTACGCCGCGGACAAAGCCAACTCGGATCGTATCAAATCATGACAACAAACACAATATTTTGGGCCGATCAAATAATTAGAAAGGAAAAAATAAAGGCAGGATGTTGAGTTTCACAGCTGTAATAGCGTGTTGTACCAGAAATAAGAATTGAAGAAATACATGACGGAGGAATAACACTTGGAGTAAATAAATAACACACCAGGAGGCATAAGCTAGTGTTGCTGGAACAATGTGGACCCTGTTGTAAACAAGTGTAATGCTTAATTGGGTCGTCCACTCACAGTTGACAGTCTTTGTATTGAGTTTGTGCTTAAAATGTACTGTACAGTCTACAAACTGTTAATAAATATTTCAATCAATCAAACACGTCACTGAGTTGATTTATTTACATCTGGTTATATACACATACACACACAGTCAACAAGCATTTCCGGTCTGGGTTTGTTACTTCACAATAAGAGTTTTCAATAATAAAAGGTTTCATATATCCAATAAAGATAATGTAATAAATGTGGGTTTTCTATAGTACGTAAATGTCAGCCCTGGAAGCACCGCAGACAACAATGTACAAATAGCAACCTTTATTATAATGCTTGGAATATACATGGAATACATGGAATAGTATACAAAATATCAGAATCAATACAGTAACACATTAATCTCCCATTAAAACCAAGTAGCTATATAAACTGTATAAATACAATGTCTCTTAAATAATCCGGGTATTCACAATACAATGTCTCTTACATAATCATGCACATAGCCTACAATACTCAATACACAATGCAATGTCTCTGGGTACTTAACTCGCCATGTGGCGGACCCTCCCCCGGGGTCTTTGCTTGTGACGCCGTCCAACTCCCCGGGGAGATGCGTGTCGGACGTCGTGACTTGGACAAGTTAACGTTCAGTCCGTTGCAGATTGTATGGAGGAGCAAAGTGAGCGCACACTCTCTAAAAGCCCCTCTGTCTAAACTACAGGAGACCGCAGGTGTAGTCTCCCCTCCTGCTACGATATGACAGCTAGCTCCCCCTCACTACCTGTCTTCACCGTCGGCAAGACTATACCACTTGCGAAAGGCCCCTCCCGTACCCAGAGTGCCGCTTCACTAGACGTGGGCTCCAACAACACACAGCCGTCTAAGTGTCACTTTTATACTGGCGTCCTCTCGTCGCCACCTGATTCAATGCCCGCAATCAGTGTCATTAGTTTACCACACCCGCCTGTGTGGCGTCATCAATGAGTCCGTGTTCGCATGCACATCACACTTCTCCCCTTCTTGAAGAAAGGGACTCGTCCCCGAGTCTATAAGGACATATCGTAGTCTCGTGACCAGACGGCCGGTCTCCGCTGACGAGGTGGACGTCCTCCCCTTAGCGTTGGCACCCCTATGGAGTCTTGTTGCCACCGCTCAGGACGGGACGCTGACAGATCCAAGGGCTGGGTCGATTCCGCTGCTGCGGGGCCTTCTGGCCCGTTGCCCTTCTGTGACCCAGCTGGTGAGCTCTGCTGGCGTGCAGAACATTCCTCCGACGTCGTTGCAGCTTGGTGGCCCGATTGTCCCAGGACAGCCACAGGCCTGTTCGATGGAAGGGTTACTTCAGAGGCTGCTGAATCTACTGGTGGGCCTCCTTGTTCTCCGGTGACCTCTGGGACAGTCTCCATGTCGCGCTGCACTACCGGTGTCATCACTCCTGCTGACGGGGTCCCCTGTTGCCGCTGACCACCCTCGGTCGCCCCTGCCGGCGCTGTCCTCACCTCCGCGGGGACATCACGGCGGGCCGGACGAAGCTGGACCCAACTGGCACAACCTGGAACCTCCGATTGCTGGCGCCGTTCTGGCGGAGTAGGGCAGACCCTCTGTCCATCTCCCATGGATGTCTCATTATCTGTTGACTCAGATGGCACTGGCAAGGAAGAAGTACAGGGTTTGAGGCGGTTGAAATGTACAACAGTTTCTGAGCCTCCCTCCACTGGCACTAGCCTGTAGAGGACATCCGTCACCCTGTCCACTACTCTATAGGGTCCTTTATATCGTCTCTGTAGTTTGGGACTCACCCCGCGCTTTTTAGCCTTATCCCTCATCCAAACTAGTTCTCCCTCAGAATAGTATTGGAATTTCGCCTTGAAGTCATAGGCCACTTTCTGGTGTCCTGAGGCCCTTGCTTGATGTTTCTTAACGGCCTCTACAACAGTAGACAATGTGTCCCTCAGCCTAGCCACATAATTGTCTACTGAGGTAAAGGACTCCTGGTTGTCTATGTTTAGCATAACATCTACTGGCAAGACCATTTCTTGTCCAAACAATACCCTGTAAGGAGTAAACAGGGTGCTAGCATGCACACTGCTACGATATGCCAACATAACATATGGTAACAGTGTGTCCCAATTAGACTGATTGTCTTCCACAAAGAGGGATAGCATATCTAAAAGGGTACGGTTGAATCGCTCGATCAACCCATCTGACTCTGGGTGATAAGGTGTAGTGCGAGTTTTATGCATATGCAAAAGCCTACACAGTTCTTTGAACAAGTTTGATTCAAAATTGCGTCCCTGATCTGAATGCAGACTCCGAGGGGCGCCAAACCGACACACCCATTGTTCCGTCAAAACTTTAGCGACAGTACAGGCTTCTTGATTAGGCAGTGGGAAAGCCTCTGTCCACTTTGAGAAATAGTCGCCGACAACCAATACATACTTATTCTTCCCCGGGGTCTCTGGAAGGGGACCAAGAATGTCAAGGGCTACTCGCTCGAACGGCCTCGATGACACGGATGGCTGTAAAGGGGCACACCGTGCTTTCCCCTGTGTCTTACGAGAAGCACAATCTACACAGTCTTTAACCCATGTCTTTACATCTATAAACCACCCCAGCCAGTAAAAGCGGTCTTTAACCTTTCCCTGCAGTTTTTGCACCCCCAAATGGCCCCCAGTGGAAACACTATGAAGCTGTGCTAAGACCTCAGGCACCATTGACCGAGGTAAAACCACCTGTACTTTGGATGCCGCATCAGAATTGGCAGGAGGAATCCTCACTAACCTGCCTCTCTGTACCTTAAGCTGAGCCCAAATTTGTGCATATTTCTGTAAATCAGGATCGTCTGGAATTAAGCTGTCAGCAGACAGATTTTTACAGTGAATTATTCGCTGCAACTCATTGTCTGCCATCTGTGCCAGAGAAAGCTCATCCATCTCACTAGCCACTGAGGTGTCTGGAACCTCCTGTACCACACATACTTTTAGGTTGAGCTTTACTGGCACTCCCTGAGGGGGACCCTGTTCAGGTTGCCGTTTATTTTCTAGAAAGCCTGGTAGCCTAGAGAGGGCATCAGCATTGCTGTGAAGTTTGCCAGGCCGATGGACAATAGTGTATTGGAAATTGGCAAGTTGTTCAATCCAGCGAGCCAACTGCCCCTCCAGAGCCTGAAAATTGTGTAGCCACCGTAGGGAATTGTGGTCAGTTCGCAGTACAAACTCTTTACCTAGCAGATAGTGTCTAAAGTGTTTAGTATAGACTACCATAGCCAAAAGCTCCTTTTTTGTAGTGGCATATTTCCGCTCTGACTTTGCAAGGGCCCTACTGGCATATGCAACCACTCGTTCCATCCCGTCCTCCTCCTGAGATATCACTGCTCCAATCCCCACATCACTTGCATCTGTGTCCAAAATAAAGGGTTTGGAGGGGTCTGGGTAAGCCAACACAGGGGCCGTAATCAAACTAGTCTTAAGCTGATCAAAAGCACATTGACAAGTTTCGCTCCACTGGAAACGCTTTCCCTTCTCTGCTAGCTTATGTAGCGGGCGAGCAATGTCTGCAAAACCCTACAAAAACCCTACAAACCTCCTATAGTAAGATGCCAGCCCTACAAAACTGGAAACCTCTGTCTGATTGGTAGGGACAGGCCACTCTCTGACTGCCTCCACCTTTGCTGGGTCTGGTCTCACTCCCTCAGCGGATATAACGTGCCCCAAGTAATGGACCTTAGTAGAAAATAAGTTACACTTTGATGGCTTCACTTTAAGGTTGGCCTGCTGGAGTTTTCCCAGTACCTCATCAAGACGTGTCAGATGTTCCTGAAAACTGCGCCCAAACACTATTATGTCATCCAGGTACACTAGACATGTAGTCCACTGCAAATCAGCAAGAATTAAATCCATTAACCTCTGGAAAGTGCTGGGTGCATTACAAAGGCCAAAACTCAAAACATTAAATTCAAACAAGCCCTGTCGGGTGGCAAAGGCAGTCTTATGGCGATCCTCTGGCTCTACTTCAACCTGCCAATAGCCACTAGCCAAGTCTAAGGTGGAAAACCACCGAGCGTGTGACAGACTATCAAGGGCATCATCAATCCTAGGGAGGGGATATGCATCTTTTTTTGTAACCTCATTGAGTTTCCTATAGTCAACACAAAACCGGAGCCCACCTCCCTTCTTTTTTACAAGCACAACTGGGGCTGCCCATGGACTGCAGGAAGGACGGATTATCCCATTAGCCAACATTTGTGTCAGATTATTAGTTACTTCTTGTTGCAAGTGAAGGGGGACCCGTCGAGGATGCAACTTAATGGGTTGTGCATTCCCTGTGTCAATTTTATGTGATGTTAAATGTGTTCTGCCCAAATCTGCATCACCCCGACTGAACACGTTGCGGTACTTGTGAAATGACTGCCTAATTGCCCTCACCTCATCTGGAGCGAGACCCTTCTCTCCTACCCCAAAGTGGTCTACAAGTGCGTCAACTGTCCACGGTGGCAATAAGGTCCCTCCCTCATCCTCACAGTGCTCCATCATCTCCTCTCCCACTTCAATGTCTGTGAAAAGTGTGCCTACTTTCATGCCACTCCTTAGCGGTAGAGCGTCATTGGTTACATTAATAACGCGCACTGGCAGTTTACCTTGCTGCACCCTACAAACCACTCTGGCTACCAAAATGTCACTCTGCTTAGACATGAGGGAAGGTTCTAATAACCCTTCAGCATAATCCCCCCACCCACTTTGGACCTGCCCCCAAACAATGGTCTCACTGCGGGGGGGTATCACTGTATCAGTCTGGACCGTGACTATTTGAGGCTCTGATCCTGGGTTAAGATTTACCAAAGGAAATTGTTTGCCCATTATTTGACAATTCTTTTTTCCCAGGTCAACAACAGCACCATACTTTGATAAAAAATCAAAACCCAGCAAAACCTCCTCTGAGGGGATGTCAGATACTAGAAACTCTGCAACAAGGGCAAGTGAATCGAACTGACAAACAGTCTGCCAGGACCCCAAAATATGCATCCCCCCACCATTAGCTGCTGTAGCTCTGCCAATATAATTCGCTAGGTCACTTCCTCCACTTGTAACAGAAAGCCACAGTTGCTTAGGTATAATGGAGCGCGAGGCTCCTGTATCAACCAACACATAACAATCCAACCCACCTATTTTAGCTTTCAAATATCCAGAACCACCAGGGGCCACGGTTGACACTGACTCGGGGGCGGGCATTGGGCCCTCTGTGCACACCCCCTCTAGTTTCCCTGTAAATAAGGACAGTCACGTCGAATGTGGCGAGTACACCCACACTCCCAGCATCCCTTGTTCCGCTCAGCTTCCCGTTTGAATAGGGAGGGTGGTTGAACTGAGCGTCCAAAAGGAACCGATACCGCTGGTGTGGGTGTAGGAGCACTTTTACTTGGGTGGCCTATTGCCTGTACAGTCGATTGCAGGGATTTAACTTCCTGTCGTAGGCCCTCTACCACCCCAAGCAGGGACTCTATCCGCTCGTCACTGGTAGATTTATCAACAACTCAGCGCACCTTAGCATCAGTCATTGGGCCCCCTCCCTCTAGACCCCTAATGAGTTCAAGCTCTGCAGCCAGGTTAATGGCTTCCTCCAATGTTGCTGGTTTGGCACTGCGGAGATTAATACGCAAATCCCCATTTCCCACATGTGCAATAAAATTATCTTTTGCCAACACATCCTGGGTATTAAGATCTATTGTAGGATATGCTTTAGTGACCAACCGGCGAAGTGCAATGCCAAATTCTCTTACAGTCTCATTATGTAGCCTCCTACGTGACGAGAAGCTGGCCCTGTTCCAGTCCTCACTATCACATGGGTCTAAACATCTCCCCATTGCAGTCTTTAACAAGGCATAATTAGCTTTAGCTGCTGCAGACAACCCGCTATACACCTCCCGAGCTCGACCAGACAAAAGTAGGCTCATAAACTTCAATCTCAGAGATTCATCCCAATTATTAACATCAGCTGCCATTTCGAACTGTTCAGCCCAATCAGCCCATTCCCGTCCCGTGCCCGTGAATGTTTCTGGCATAAAGACTGGCCGTGGAGTTGCAGATAAATTGTTACTGTGGCCACCACTGTTGTTACTGGGGCTCGCTCCATGATCAGAGACTGACATTTTTATAGATCCCACCGCTGCCACCAGTGTAATAAATGTGGGTTTTCTATAGTAGGCCTACGTAAATGTCAGCCCTGGAAGCACCGCAGACAACAATGTACAAATAGCAACCTTTATTATAATGCTTGGAATATACATGGAATACATGGAATAGTATACAAAATATCAGAATCAATACAGTAACACATTAATCTCCCATTAAAACCAAGTAGCTATATAAACTGTATAAATACAATGTCTCTTAAATAATCCGGGTATTCACAATACAATGTCTCTTACATAATCATGCACATAGCCTACAATACTCAATACACAATGCAATGTCTCTGGGTACTTAACTCGCCATGTGGCGGACCCTCCCCCGGGGTCTTTGCTTGTGACGCCGTCCAACTCCCCGGGGAGATGCGTGTCGGACGTCGTGACTTGGACAAGTTAACGTTCAGTCCGTTGCAGATTGTATGGAGGAGCAAAGTGAGCGCACACTCTCTAAAAGCCCCTCTGTCTAAACTACAGGAGACCGCAGGTGTAGTCTCCCCTCCTGCTACGATATGACAGCTAGCTCCCCCTCACTACCTGTCTTCACCGTCGGCAAGACTATACCACTTGCGAACGGCCCCTCCCGTACCCAGAGTGCCGCTTCACTAGACGTGGGCT
This sequence comes from Protomyctophum parallelum, assembly GCF_964188405.1. NCBI lineage: Eukaryota > Metazoa > Chordata > Actinopteri > Myctophiformes > Myctophidae > Protomyctophum > Protomyctophum parallelum. Next base: position 14,929,298 of record NC_139709.1, read on the forward strand.
CCAACAACACACAGCCGTCTAAGTGTCACTTTTATACTGGCGTCCTCTCGTCGCCACCTGATTCAATGCCCGCAATCAGTGTCATTAGTTTACCACACCCGCCTGTGTGGCGTCATCAATGAGTCCGTGTTCGCATGCACATCACAATAACATTCCAACACAGGATACAACACTATATTTGTTTTGTTTTGTTCGATCTATTTTTCAGCCTTTTTTTTGCTGTCACAGAAATTGCATTTCTTGCAATTGCTATAGGCTATTTATATTATTATTATATTATTATTATTATTATGAATATGATTATTATTATTACTACTAGAGGTTTCGGACCGCTACGTGGCCCTCACACCTACGATGTGGTGTGTGCCTTGAAGGACAACTGAATATCTAGAACACATCCATTGCTCCAACTACACAGCCTAAAGTTTGTGGGTGGTTAGGGTTAGTAATGGGGCGAGTCGGAATAATACACCGTCGGGACAATGACATAGTTGTTAATGGTTTTGGATGGAAATAGAAAAGGAAGCAGGACTTTCCAGGGTAGAAGATCAGTCTGCATTGAGCTTGAGGTGGTGGGAATTAAGACATTATCTAATGAGGATGATGTCTAGTTAACATACTGTATGGTCTAATGGTGTCTAAGATACTGTATTCTTGTCCCTGAGGTCAACACATTTTACCAAGTGATTTGTTTGGTGGCATCTTTAATCAATATGCCTGTGAGTGTTGTAAATGATGATATTCCCTCTGAACCAGACAACATACAAACCAAGTCAACAAGACTAAGACACATTGAGGCAGAGATGCCCACAAGTCTCGGAACTGGAGTCCGAGTCGAGTCGGGAGTCTTTTGACAGCGAGTCCGAGTCGAGTCCCGAGTCTTTTGACAGCGAGTCCGAGAGTCCGAGTCGAGTCCCGAGTAGAGTCCCGAGTCTTTTGACAGCGAGTCCGAGTCGAGTCCCGAGTCTTTGATCAAGAGTCCGAGTCAAGTCTGAAGTCTGTTTTCCCTCGTGTATATATTTATATGAAAAAACTCTACGCCTATCATTTTATAAAGTATAGCCTACCTCACTGCCCCAGGCTGATAGATGACCCGATATGGCACGGCGGCGGCCACGGACCGTCGGAACACCCTTGTAACTCAAATAGTACACTAGCAAATATGGCTATTAGGAAAAGCACAATGTACTGTACTCACAGAGGCTGTTTAAGTCCATGATTATAACGATTTCCAGGGGGTCGAGGAACATCTCTGTAGCTCAATTATTTCCTTGGAAGTTAAGTTTATGTCTATGTATAGCAGCGCGTAGCCGTCCAAGCAGAACCCAATGCTACTGAAGTTTCTGACATTTGTTCGACCCAGTGCATTGGGTCCTGTAGCATCACTACCATGCCACCTGGTACGCGCCATTCATAAAACATAAACAACATGTTTAGCGCCTGTCTGCGCTCTTTGACGACATTTTTTCGTGTGAGCGTTTCTGAATATGTGAAGTATAAGTACCCATACATGCCGCTGCGAATATCTCCTGTGGCGCGGAAGCCGTTAAGTATTTGTTTGACCGATTTGGTCGCTTTGATTCTTCTCTTCCTTCCTTGTTTATTGACACCTCATTGTACCGCCTATCTGGCTAGCTAGTGGCGCTATAGCTATGACAGAGCAGATCAGAGGCAGGGACGTAGCCGCACAAGCCAACCGCACACCGGGAGGCGGTACAATAAACGGTAAACAAACAAGAAGAAATAAAGCGACCAAATCGGTCAAACAAAGATTAAAAATACTTAACGGCTTCCGCGCCACAGGAGATATTCGCAGCGGGATGTATAGGTACTTAAAGTTCCCGAATTCAGAATAACTCAAGCAAAAAAAGCCCGTCACACGCCACAGATAGGATCTTAGAGAGCATGTTTACTTCCGCGTTCCGGAATTCCCATACGAAAATAGTCATGACCAGGGACCCAACATAAAACTCATCAAAATTTCAGAAAAGCTTTATGTAGGGTCCCGAAAGGGGCTAAGCAGCGCGATGGTCCCAGATTATTTTCTTAGTCATCCGCCTTTGTCCCAAACCCAGTGACACTTGGTTGGCAAGATGTCTTTTCTAACGAGAACCGAACTAGACATAACTTTACTGGTGGTCAGCTGGTAAAAACAAACTGCTTTGTGGCAGAATGTAAAACGCAATGTCGTAAACGTCACGTTACTCACATGAGTGAGTGAGCAGCACACACAGCAACCAGCAGCAGGACAGAAAACCTCCCATTTCAACAGTTTCAAAACCTGGTTGGAAGCTGGTTCATTCATTTGCGGGAGAGGGTCGGCATCACGTTCATTAAATGCGTCCAAATATTTAATATATAAAACAAAGATTGTCCACGAGTCTTTTAGCTCGAGTCCGAGTCAAGTCTGAAGTCTTTGAGGGAAGAGTCCGAGTCGAGTCTGGAGTCTTTGAGGGTCCTGAGGGACGAGTCCGAGTGCGAGTCTCGAGTACCAGAAACACGGACTCGAGTCCGACTTGAGTGTGAGTCTCCGACTCGAGTCGCCATATCTGCATTGAGGAGGGCTAAAACTGTGGAACACACTACGCACATGGTGTAAATGGCTCAGCAGCGGGCCAGCGGCTGTACTGGATTTGTCACCTGAAGAAGTTATGAGTGGGCCCTCGTATTCTCCGGCTCTTCTACAACAGCAGTGCAGCTTGGGAACTGCACTGGCCACAAACATAACGGGTGGTGTCATCAGGAGTCTGCTTGGACGCACCACTGTCGTAATGGTGTCATGCAGTATGTGCCAGTCATGTGTCTAGGCTTTCCTTGCTCACTTTGAAGAGCGCGAGATTAGCCTCCTTCTGTCTGAGTATGTCCTTCAGACGGGCAATCTGTTCCTCTTGAGCCACACACAAATCCTGGAATGAAATACTTGCACCGGCTGAGAAAACACGTCCCAGTGTAATGTCTGCATCAACTAACGAGTCAGTATTACCACTATCCATGTGTGCATCACTGTCCAGTATTGCATTGTTGCCACTGTCCACTACATAATTGTCACAGTTTACTGAAATGCCTTCACTGTGGGGGGCATTGTTTTCATCCACTTTCTCTGTCTTCTGCCAGCTTGTGTCTTCCATTTCAACATCATTGTTACTAAATGTGATTGGGAACACAGATTTCTCGTGCTCCCTGGCACCTTGATCCTCCCCAGGATCCATTCCATCATGCGCACTGGCAAGTGGGTCTATGTCACTGCCGGACTGTGAGACAGAAGGGCAATTTGTAAGACCAGTGTCTTCATTCTTTGTCTCGACATTCTCTAGTGATGTTTCCTGCACGTCATAGCACTCTCTCTGGGAGCCCCTTTGCATTTTAGCCGAGGATCCACTGAGCGTCTCTAGAGGAATTCTATGCAATTTGACCCGGCATTTGAAGTTGAGACAATTCGCCAAGAGCAGTTCATTTCTCTTCTGTAGCTCGTCCTTGGGGGGTTCAGGAGAGGGTTCACGAAGCGTCTCCTCTGGAGTGGTGTAAGCTGAAGTTGTCTGGATGGCTGGGACAGGTGAGGTATCATGAAACTTCTCTGCAATGGTGTAAGCTGAAGTTGTCTGGATGGCCGGGACAGGTGAGTTATCATGTAACGCCTCCTCTGTAATGGTGTAAGCTGAAGCAATCTGGATGGCTGGGACAGGTGAGGTGTCATGAAAGGCCTCCTCTGCATTTGTGTAAGCTGAAGTTGTATGGATGGCTGGGACAAGTGAGGTGTCATGAAACGCCTCCTCTGCAATGGTGTAAGCTGAAGTTGTCTGGAAGGCTGGGACGGGTACATCTGTGCTGGGGTCAGGATGGCTCTGTGCCTGACTCGTCTTTTGCTCAGTCTTCTTCACTGACAGGTAGACGTGTTCCTGGTAGATAACAATAACAGCATCAAGTTTACTATGAGATGTGGAATCATCGGGCGGTACTGGCGAGGGATCATTGTGGTTGGAGGTCTTTCTGGTCTTTCTGTAGGGCATGAAATCTTGCAGCACCGTGGCGGCCACGCCGTTGGCTGTCACAAAAGACATGAAGGGTGGGTTCTGGGCTGCCCTCTGATTCTTGCGTGCCTTAGAAGTCTTACACGTTTTGTCGGTATTCTCTGAATGACTGGCTGTCGGACCACCTTTACTTCGAAACACTACCGGACAAATGCATATTCCTTCAGGAGAGCCAGTGAGGTCTCTTGAACTATTACTGTGAGCCTCCGTTAAGTAAATCTGCCTTAAGATACTTTTTGGGAAGCTCTTGAGAGGGATAGTTTTAACTTCTGCTTCTTTAGGAACATAGATCTCAGAGTCTTCGCATGAAAACATGTCCAAATGCCCCATAATGGCACGTCAGCTAATCTGATCATCGGTACACATTTTGTCAGTACTTAGAGGCCTGTCTCTGATATCAGTACTATGACATCATTACTATTTCAGCATAGTGTGTGTATGTATATATAATTTTGGGGGCAGTCTATGATGTCAGCTCTGTGACATCAGGCATGTTCACAAGGGCATGAGATGACTTGCTTCACAGTTTGCAGTGACAATGATTCCTCGTGTAATTCAACGGACGCAGTTCTTCAGGACCGGCTGTGTGTTTGTCCCTCGTACATGTGAAGCAGAGAGACAGTTATGCACCAAGAGTGATGAGTTGCGCCTGGCAGAAGAGGAAAGTAACAAGTCCCAGCCCCAACCATATTTACGAGGAGTAAGTGTTTGGCTTTCAGAGATGTCAACTCCGAAGCCCGTGTCCATTTCTTTGTCATCCCAAGGGTTCCTATTCCAATAATTAGTGAGGCAAAAGATGATGATGCAGAGCTCTTAGAACACCTCCTTGTCGTTTTCAACGAGGGCGGCACAAATAAAAGCAATTTGCTATGTGTGCAACATGACAACTGTTTCAAAGTATTATACAGTAACAACTAAAGACTCTTTAATGTTTATGTTGTACTATTACTACAAAACTATCTAAAAACTATCTAAAAAACGGCTTTAATAAGCTGGGCTGTTGCCTGAGTCCAATGCATTTCTGCCCACTTCCGATCCAGTTGGTTGCCCCCATTCTCAATAAAAGTCTATGTAGGAGAGCCGCCAACCCTTAACGCACCCCTCACCAACCTTAATCCGGTCGTCTGAACGCACCCCTCACCAACCTTAATTCGGTCGTCTTAACGCACCCCTCACCAACCTTAATCCGGTCATTTTAACGCACCCCTCACCAACCTTAATCCAGTCGGAACAATGCTATGTGACTCTAATCAATACTATGTCTGACCAAAGTATGCCTCCCGGTGGTCCGTCAAGTGTTAGACAGGGTCTCGAAGTTATGAGACCTCCTGGACATGAAGTTGTAGGAGGGCAGGGTCCCGAAGTTGTGGGACCCTTGTCACCAGAGCCTGAAGACTCTGGTCCTGGTCGAGAGGGCGCTACCTCAAACTGAAACAGGGCACGGCTTCGATGGGGTGGCATGAAGGGCCGACGTATACGGTTCAAGCCTTCTTGTCTGATATTGTACAGATTTCCACTGGAAATTTGGGGGTGGCTGTAACAAAGGCTCTCACTCTCTTTCACGAGAGATCCATATGTAACCAAGTGGAGTCGCTAAGTACTCCTAATGTCACAGTAATACTACGCCACTCCCAATTACAGGGTGGGAGACCCGGAATACATAAGGTAAGTGTTCAGTTTGAGTGAACAATAATTGTCGGTTGCTCATGTAGGCCCTACATAGAACTTTATTTCAAAGTACACAGTATTGGCATTTAATAAACACATTTCCAAATGTCACCAATATAGATTGCAACAGGCTTAATTAGTCAGATCATAACTTGGGTAAATAGCTGTACTGAGATGTACTATTTGATTAATTCCGCACACACAGTTAACACAGCAAATCGAAGCCACTCTGAGACAAAGGTAATTGGCATTAAACACTTTAAACACAGCAAAGATCACTGCAAAATAATATCAAAAGGCTAAAAGCCATAAACACAGCAAAAAGGGCAGTAATCAAGTGCCAGTCTGCAGCATAACCATTAACCAAGTATATGTCTGTCTTTAAGGGTAGCCTATTACAGCCGTTGGTCAAGACAACAATGAGGGACTCGTTTAAAGCCACCTGGGCTATTTCAGTGATAGATATATATATAATACAAAAGAATAAAACTGTAGCAGCATAGAGTTTAAAAACCAAAACAAAAGGTAAAAAATCACACCAGTGTGAACCAAGTGGTGCAACTCCTGTCTATTGGTTCTGTATCGTTCCAATTTGTATCATTCCAATTTCTTCTCTGTATCGTTCCAATTTATTCTCTGTATCGTTTGCGTCCAGCAGGTGGCAGCCATGTCACATACTTCTCTCGTTCCAATTTCACTATGCGCACACCACTCGTGCTCTTGATGGATACGGACATGATACGGACATTGCTGGATGTAGAAGTGGTTGCACCACTTAAAAAGAACAGCGGTTCAACAGTACCAGTCCTGTAATAGAGCAAACATTGAATTAGCCTCATTGAATTAGCATCACCATTTATCCTGGGTCTAACGTGCTTGTTCTAGTTGTACTTAGAATACAATTTGGGCGGCGGTGGCTCAGGGGTAGAGTGCCTGGATGGTAACCGCAAGGTTGCCAGTTCGAACCCGGGCTCCCCCAGAGTTGCTGTCGAAGTGTCCTTGAGCAAGACACTGAACCCCTAATTGCTCCCGATGTGCTAGTTGGTGCCTTGCATGGTTTCCGCTGCCATCGGTGTATGAATGTGTGTGTGAATGGGTGAATGTAATGCACAATCTCTGTAAAGCGCCTTGGATAAAGGCGCTATATAAATGCACCATTTACCATTTACCATTGACATAAATAACTGGAACACCATTTCTTAGATTCAACGGATTGTTTGTGCTGTCGCCGTCCGAGGCAAGCCTACCTTTGTTTCTAGCAGCCTGTGTATACCAACACCACGCATACAATGACAGGGCTGTCCGCTCTAAGTCAGAGCTCCACCAACGTCTAACAAGAGAAGATATAAACGTAAGTACTTGGGAAGTTGTCTACATAAGTCAACCTAGAAACCAGACAGCACTATATTAATTAAAGCCTACCTCGACACGGCGACGCGGACACAAACATGAAGCAGCGCCAGACAGCTTAAACAGACGCCGGAAGTGGGCAACCTGGGTAATACGCAGCCTCACCCTATGCCTGACTAGCTACGTTATATGCTGAGCTGAGGGGGTGGTGCTAAGAAACGTATTGGTTCAGTCCCACTGATTACACATATATGGAGACGACAGAGACATCTGGTGCAGAGATCATGCCAAATGTAGAACTCCATATATGGATACAGACGACTGGCATTGTCATCGTGACAAGAATCCAGCTGACTGGCAGACAGTGTCCAGTCAGCGTGACAAGCAAAAAGCCCTATAAAGAGTGATTAGTCGCACCTCGCGAGGGACTCCATTGCCTTCTGTATGTGACAGCGATATTTGGCCTTACAACACAGATATCATTGTGTCAGAGATTTAGACATTGCAGTTAAGTCTTATACCGGACACCACTGCGGCGGGTCCTAAACCCAGGGAACCAGTCCCCGTTGAGTATTATTTTATATGAATTATATTCACACTTAATATAGTGAAGAATATGGGATTCCATAATTACAATGGTCAGTATTCGTGTCACTTAAAGGGCTGCAGTTCACATTCTGTATGTCTCTGTGCTTTGGTGGTCACATTGTGTGAAAGAGGACAAGTGTGGCTACAAAATGACCATATTTTGTTTGGTAGATTTCCGAGGGAAGAATTTCAGTTTCCACAGTCCACACTCTACTCGAGGAGGCCCCACACTCTAAGCGGGCACTAATTAGGCGAAACGGCATTCGATTGGAAAGAACTTGTAACGTATTCGAATACGGTTTGAACCACGAAAAAGTCGAAAGCCATGTGAGCTTGCTAAAGTTTAAATCACGTTTCTACGACAAAGTATGCCAGAGTAATGAGGCTTCAAAAGTGAGGTTGATTTAGAGATAAACTCCCATACATTGTCAATGGGAGGAACATTTTATGAATAAAGTTAAATAAACTTTTTCAAAACAACTTTTTCACCAATGGAAATTCAAAGATAGATATAATAAGATATAAGAGTAATAAGAGCACAAAAAAGTGAACTGTGAAAAATGTAACCTTTCTTCCATCGACTCATTATAAAGAGAAACAAAAGAAAAAGGGGCCTTTCTCGGTCCCGCCCCACTCCCATTGTTTATTGTGTTTAGGAACCACGATGTCCGCAGCACCAGGAGGGGGTGGGGCGGTGTAGAGCTTGTGGATCTGCTATTTTCACTGTTTGTGTGCCACAGAAAGTATTAAATAGGCCATACAAAGTTAATCAGACTAATTGATTTATTTGATTATAAAAAGTCATGTTGATTTGTCGATATAAAACAAACCATATTTCTCAATTATTTGATTAAACAAAAAGTATAGTGTGTGTGTGTGTGTGTGTGTTTGTGTGTGTGTGTTTAAAAGAGGAATTGATACCCCACTGATAAATGACCCTCTCCTCCCCTCCCCAGGCTGTGGTGGTTCTTATATGTACCTGTACCCCACTGTAAAATGACCCTCCCCTCCCCAGGCTGTGGTTCTATTCTATAGGTACCCTCTACCCCACTGATAAATTACCCTCTCCTCCCCAGGCTCTGCAAGTGTCTCTTGAGCAGCAAGGCCCAGAAGTCATCGCTCTCGATGGTCAGCTGGAACAGGAGAGGATGGCCTGCAGCAACCTTCGACAACCATCTCAACAATGGTGCAGTATTTGGAGAATTTCTCGATTCTGGTTGAGCGTCTGGTTGAGCGTCACCGTTCTGGTTGAGCGTCACCGTGGTGGACACAGGTGGCGCCGAAGCAACAGAACCCGTTACTTGGGTTGCAATCTGGGGTTTTGGCTTCAGCGAGAGGCCTTTCATTTTTTTTGTTATCTTTTTTTGTTACTAAAAAGTCGCAACAAAAAGTCGAGACTTTTTGGTCGCAACTTTTTAGTCGCAACTTTTTGTCGCAACTTTTTTGTGTGTGTGTGTCTGTGTCTGTCTGTGTGTGTGTGTGTCTGTGTGTCTGTGTGACTTTTTTGTCGCAACTTTTTTGTCGATTTTTTTTATTTTGTACATTTTTGTACATTTTTGTACATTCTTGTACATTTTTGTACACTTTTGTACATTTTTGTACATTTTGTCGCGTCGCGACTTTTTGTCGCGTCGCGACGTTTTGTCGCAACTTTTTTGTCGCAACTTTTTAGTCGCGACTTTTTTTTGTGTGTGTGTGTCTGTCTGTCTGTGTGTGTCCCACTGTGTTCAGAGTATACATCCATAGTAAGAGGAAACTGCTCAGTGGAATCACATGCATCTTTCTGTTCAATAAACAGGACAGTAGAAGTTAACTGAATACTCAGTGACTGACACTTGTCTGTTGTAGCCCCGCCCTCCCTCACAGGATGCAGAGGGAAAGAGTCAGTGATTGGTTAAGACACTTGGTTAAGATTGCAGTTTTTATATTCACGGAATATGGTTTCTTTAGATACAACACGATGATTTGCATTGCACAGTGGCCGGAGAATGATTGTACAGGAAGGAATCAATAGAGCAAACATAACAGTTTATATTTCTCCAAATAGCACCCAGTTGGAACGATCAATGTTCAAGCTGTTAATTTGCACAGTCAGCGCTGGAGTAAGGTCACATTCTCACCTAATACTTCGGTAGACTCGAATGCGTATGGGCGGGGAAATTGGGATTATTGCATATTTAATTGAATGCGGTTTGCTTTCACACTGCCATTCGCAGCAATTGGAAACGCAGCAGGGGGGACCTTTATCAACGTGTTCCATTCATAAACTAGCCTACACAGTGAAATTTATGGTGATAAAATTACACTCATAACGTGCATGTGTCGTGCCGTCTGGGACCCCCCCTCTCTCTCTTTCCCTCTCTCTCTACGCAGGCAGCCGCCTGCACACACTGTTCTTTTGGGCATGGAGGCACAGCGCTGCATGAGCGCACTGATATAACTCCCCAGTCCCCACACAGTGACAGCACTCCATGTTTACGGCACGCACAGACAGACAGACAGACAGACAGACAGACAGAATATTCTGTAGGCTATAATAGGCTACACTGCAGTGTTTTTATGTGTTTTCTTAAGCAATTGATTAATGTACACGTCCTCATTTCGATCAGGGCTTCAGTCTCTTCATTCGACCACGTCTATCCACAGTAACGGGACATCTTTGCGCTGCGTAAAATATGCCTTCTCCGTCTCCAACTGTGTTCAGCTCCTCACCCGCCACATTGTTTGCTTCATTTCCTTTATTGACTGCGGATTGCATTCACACCTGCACCGAATCGTAGTCAAGTGCGATTGGAAGCGAAGCGAAACCCCTGTTTTTGGGCGGAGTAAAATGCGGTTCTTTGCTGCGCATTAGGATTCGAATGAGCCTTCACACCTGCCAAACGAAGCGCACTTTGTTAAAATGCGCAGCAGGATTCGTTTTATTTGCAGCAAAGCTCTCTGGTGAGAATGTGACCTAAGATTACTCAAGTACTGCACTTAAGTAGCCTACAATTGTGAGGTACAAGTACTTTTCTTGGGTATGTACATCTTTCAATGCTTTAATCCTTAATTCTACTTCAGTACATCTCAGAGGCAAATATTGTATTTTTTACTCCACTACATTTACTAGTTACTTTGCACGTGTACTTTATCAAATTATTGGAGAGAAAGAAAGAAAGAAAGAAAGAAAGAAAGAAAGAGTATCTACATGTACCTAACCTATCCATAAGTATGTACATACATGAGGTTTAGACATAAGGTGCATGAGCATAGCAGCTGATACAGGGGTCTTCAACAGGACGCCTGAGACCTCTAGGAGGTCCTCAGAGTTACTACAGAGCCACCAAATCTTTGTGATAGAACCAATTTATTTAGCAATTTCCGTCAAATACGAGTACGAGTCAAAGATCATGTTTACTAACTATTGAGTGATTAAGTGGTTAAATGTCTGAAAAGGAATCCAGCATATTACCGGTAATAGAAAACATTAATTTACGCAACACTGATGGCAGTGCTGTGTATGAAGCTACCTATGAAATCTATAGAAAAGTTTAATATGCAACACAATCGTATACGATATGTAGTGGGGGTCCCTGCTTCATCTCTATCTCATTTAAGGGGTCCTTAGCTGAGAGAGAACGTTGAAGACCTCTGATGGGTTTAAGTCATTAAAGCCAAAGTGATATTACAGTATGTCTAGCACCGTTGTACTGTAGGCCTACTGGCATGTCCCTAGCTGTCACTGTGCCACCGCATGGATTAGTGGTGTGAAGCACAGATTAGCAAGGATTACACACACACACACACACACACACACACACACACACACACACACACACACACACACACGCTGAAAGGCACTCACTAATCAGCGCATAATAGGGACAATGGTGAGTTTGTAACAATGTGCACAGTTTCTGCACACGGCTGCCTTACATCCAGTGTGAATTAAACCTTTCTGAGGTTGAACTAAATGTTTCTGGTACTGGAGCTAACTGTTTCTGGTGGTGGAAGTAAACCTTTCTGGAGAGTCATCAGCATGTAGGCTACTGGTCTTGGAAATATTCATTCTGGAGTTACTAGCCTGGAGGTTACTGTTGAAACATTTGATCAACAGTAGGCCAGCTGGGAGAGAAATGGCTAATATTTATACACTGAGGTGAGCTCTGCAAAATGTGATGATTGTTTCATCGTCGTGTGTGTGTGCGTGCAAGTGTGTTTGAGTGCAAGTGTGCTCCCCTGCCTCATACATGTTACATGTACCGTATGAGATATATGATATGAGATCAGATACAAACTCACATTGCGCCGTGTTGTCGTGAGCCTGTAGATCTGGAATTTTTGCCATTATGTTTTTGCCCCAGAATAGGGTTCATGATGTAGTTACCCAGTTAAGTCCAATATACTTCACTGTACTATGGAAAGTGAAAATATCAGATCTACTGTACAAGCTTGCAGCGGTAGCCTGTGGATCCTTGCTGATGCAGTGCAGTTGTGTTTCAGAGGGTTGCTGTGTGGTCAGTGGTCTTCAGATGCCAGGCTGGATGGTAAAACGGTCATCATCACTGGGGCTAACACTGGCATAGGGAAGGCTACAGCCTTGGACCTGGCAAAGAGAGGTGGGTAGGTACATTCTATTGTCTTATCAACATAGGGAAGGCTACAGCCTTGAACCTGGCAAAGAGAGTTGGGTAGGTAGCATTAATTGTCTTATCAACATAGGGAAGGCTACAGCCTTGAACCTGGCAAAGAGAGGTGGGTAGGTAGCATTAATTGTCTTATCAACATAGGGAAGGCTACAGCCTTGAACCTGGCAAAGAGAGGTGGGTAGGTAGCATTAATTGTCTTATCAACATAGGGAAGGCTACAGCCTTGAACCTGGCAAAGAGAGGTGGGTAGGTAGCATTAATTGTCTTATCAACATAGGGAAGGCTACAGCCTTGAACCTGGCAAAGAGAGGTGGGTAGGTAGCATTAATTGTCTTATCAACATAGGGAAGGCTACAGCCTTGAACCTGGCAAAGATAGTTGGGTAGGTAGCATTAACTTTCTTATCAACATAGGGAAGGCTACAGCTATCCCTGGACCTGGAAAAGAGAGGCAGGTGGGTAAGCACCATTTCATTGTCTTATCAACCTGCCTCTAGGCAGTGGTGTAAAATAACTACCGGTAAGTCCATTTACTTTAGTACAATTTTGAGGTATTTGTACTTAGGCCTATTGAGTATTTCCAATACTTTTACTTTCTACGCCACTACATCTCAGATTCAAATAATATTGTAATCACTGCAATTATTTGAAAACTTTAGCTACTAGTTACTTTGTAGATTTTGATTACAAAACATACACTAACCACTTCAGCCCTATATACATTTCGGCTATTTGAAAATAGCAATCTACAAGATCACAATGCGTCACATCGCGACTGAGCAGGCTTTAACTTGACATTTGGCTCTGTATTTAGTTTTCTCCTTTTTCCTTCTACACTAAACCTCTTTACAGGCTAGCCGCTAATGCCTCGCACTGCAAGGCATTGTGAGCTTGTAGATCTTCTTTTTTTTCTCCGGCTAATGTTCCTCTCAGAATAGGGATGGGCTATGATCTTATCAAATAAAGATGGGTAGCATCCATGCTATTCTCTTATCAAGGCGTTTGTTTCTGAAATCATCTCCATAGCCACACTCTATACTTCTCCAGATTTACATCTTACCCCCACCCCTGAATTAAAGGATACATTTATATTATGGTATCTAAATATGTAAATCTTTCCCCCGAAGCTACGTAGTATGTCACAACAAAAACGTATGGCTTTTTATTATTATTATTATTATTGTGATGTGCCTGCAGGTGGGAAGATCATCCTAGCATGCAGAGATGTGGTGAAGGCAGAGACAGCCAAGGATGAGATCATTGAGCTCTCTGGAAACCACAATGTGACGGTGAAGGATCTGGACCTGGCTGATACACAGTCCATCACACAGTTTGCTGCCAACGTCAACAAGGGTTAGGCCTGTCACAATTATTACATATTCGCATACTCATAATTATTTGAGATAGTCACAATTATTTTTGCAAAATTTCGTTTCCACACTGAAAAATGTCCATACATTTTCGAACATTTTTCAAATAAAGCAGAAATAGTAGATCTATAAACTAGAAAAACCATTTCGTACATTGCTATTTTGTAAACCCCCCACCCAGACACAATTGTAGGCATTACGTTTAGTTTGACTCAGTTCCACAGATAAGTATTGTGAAAATAGCTGAACTACAAGCTCACAGCGCCCCATGCTTGTAGATCAGCTATTGCACAATGTAAGCCTCCTACGTACATATACGTAATAACTGACAATTTGGCTATGTTGGTATTAAAATGGTCTTGAAAATCATTAAATTGTCACTGTAGAAATATGCAGATACCCTGTATACACTAATACTGCATGTTGGTTTGTTTACTGTTGAGTGGGAAAACAAAGAAATAAGATATGCACAATAAGATATTCATCTGGGGACACCCAAACATATGTTGTGGAGTTTATGATAACACTGCCATGAATGTCAGTCTAATCAGTTATGTATTGCATTTCAGAGGAGCCTCACCTCCACATCCTGATCAACAACGCCGGAGTCATGATGTGTCCCTACATGAAAACAGCTGATGGGTTTGAAATGCAGTTCGGAGTCAACCACCTGGGTGAAACAAAAATCTTATTTAAAGTATTAAAGGAGTAGCTCACACCCCAAAAAAACGTATTTTCTATCAATTACACCCTGTGAAGCCTTGAATTCATGCAGATTCAGGTTTTGTCGCATTTATACTCTGCATGCAGGTCATCCTGAAGGGTTATTTCGAAACAACTACCGGCGAACTGTATATTATCCCGCTTATTACAAGGCTACTTTAAATTAATACATTGACCCAAAAGTAACAACAAAATAAGTATTTCCTTGAGTATTCCATAAGTGTTGCACTCTTAGTATAGTTTAGTTAGTCCGACCTACGTGGCCGGTTAAGACTGAGGTGTGGCCGGTTAAGACTGGGGTTAGCGATCTATGTGGCCGGTTAAGACTGAGGTTAGGGTTAGCGACCTATGTGGCCGGTTAAGACTGAGGCGTGGCCAGTTAAGACTGGGGTTAGCGATCTATGTGGCCGGTTAAGACTGAGGTTAGGGTTAGCGACCTACGTGGCCGGTTAAGACTGAGGCGTGGCCGGTTAAGACTGGGGTTAGCGACCTACGTGGCTGGTTAAGACTTAGGTTAGGGTTAGGGATATTGTTAGTAATCGGTCGGAATAACGGGAAGTCGGAACAATGACATGTTACCGTTAAGTTTATAGGTATGGATATATATATATTAACCAATTAATTGATTTTTGATAGTACAGTATATGGTTATGTTTAGTGGTTGGTGGTTAATTCATAATTGTTAGTATAGTTATGTTAGGTATGGGTTTAGTTGTTGGTGGTTAGGGTTAGGGCAAGGACTTCAATGTTCTTTGACAAGACTCCATGATTGGATGGTTCTGACCCAAGCATGGAATCTTCTTTGGGTTTGCATAAGGACGACGTGCTGGGATTGGCCAGTGCACATGTGCAAGGACGTGCTGTGATTGGCACAGTAGCCACTTTGAGTGGCAGTCTGATAAAATGCTCTCGCCAGAACATGATTTACTATTCTGTCCATATCGGGTCGCAACTCGAACGGGGCTGAGTCGGCTAAGCGACTTTGCAACTTTCGACACGGCAACCCGCTTGAGACGGCGCCGCTTTGTCACAGTCTGAAACTGTACTTTATCCCCTACTACTAGTAGAAGGGGTTGCGAAACCCGAAGAGGATTCCATGGTCGTGGTTCTGACCCAAGTGCATTGTTCTTCTCATTCTCATGTTGCTAGGTCACTTCCTGTTAACGTTCCTCTTAATTGGGCTGCTGAAGAGCTCCGCCCCCTCCAGGATTATCAACCTATCATCGATGGCGCATGCCTGGGGGCGGATCCAATTTGAGGACATTAACAGCGAGAGCAGCTATCATTCCAGGACGGCATACGGACAGAGCAAGCTGGCTAACATCCTGTCTACCAGAGCTATGGCCAGGAGGCTACAGGGTTAGTGTTTTATTCTCAGCAAGGTTATTAAAGTGTTTGTGAGCTCGTAGATTGGAATGTTGTGCTACTTTCAAGGATTTTTGACAAAGACTAGGGATATTTTCCCCTAGACTAGGGATATTTTACAGGTGTAACGATCTATGTGGTCTCCCTGGTACACTGGCTATAACGGTGTATGTGGTCCCCCCTGGTACAGGTACAGGTGTAACGATCTATGCGGTCTCCCTGGTACACTGGCTATAACGGTTTATGTGGTCCCCCCTGGTACAGGTACAGGTGTAACGATCTATGCGGTCTCCCCGGTACACTGGCTATAACGGTGTATGTGGTCCCCCCTGGTACAGGTACAGGTGTAACAGTGTATGCGGTCCACCCGGGTATTGTGCGGACAGAACTGAAGAGACACATGAACTTGGCTCTGCTCATCTCCTGGAAGATTGTCAGACCGTTCACCAAGACAGTGAGCCAGGGAGCTCAGACCACCATTTACTCCAGCGTGGAGCCACGACTACAGTCACAGAGTGGAGGTTACTACAGGTATACAGCATGGTCACCTTCCTAAAGTAATGGCCTACGTTACGTTTTACATACAAGTGATTGGACCTTGGGGATTGACCCGAGATTTCAGCTGTAGGTGAACACTGACCCTTTGTATAAAGTGAGTTGAATTTACTTGATGTGAATGCTCTGATGAAGTAAATTTGGTTACAACCTGGAACTCCCTCAAGGACGACTCTTATGTCAAGAGTGTGACCTAGGCCATTTTATGTTGTCTATGTCAAAGACAATGTGACTTGGTTATATATATATATATATATATATATATATTAGGTTTACAATACAATACAGATTGGCCTAGTAATCTATTTACATAACTGAGAAGCAATGTTACTGTATGTCAATAGACATATTTATAAACTTCTTGGGTTTGGGCGTTTGTATTGGTTTTCTGAAAAAAGAAATGACATAGGCCATAACTTTAGCAATGTGACAAATTATGTTTAACTAAATCTAACAAAATAACTAAAACGTTAACTGAAATTAAAATTAAAACGAGGCCTTACAACAAATGATAACTGACTGAAACTATTGACAAAACAAACTAAACCCCCCCCCCCCCGAACCTCAAATGACGTCACATTGTAGGCTCTACAGAGCCGAATCGACTTGTGTATGGATTGACTGAACATAAGAAATGCTCACTTCAGACGAATCAGAAGTGCACAATACTTCGACACAAATTAAATAAAACACAATTTCAGCTGTGCATGTTCTATTTAACAGCTAACTCATTCTGTCTGTCTCTCTCTCGCTCTCTCAGTGATTGTAAGTTGTCTCGTGGCAGCAGAGCATCCAGGGATGACGTCGTGGCAGAGAAGTTGTGGGAACTCAGCTGTCAGATGTTAGGAATCAACTGGGAATGATGCCCTGCCCTGCCGAGGTTTCTGCCCAGTTCACTTACTGATTGAACTCGCTAACATTTTAGAAGATCAGAGGCAAATTGCCAAATACGGATTATTTTGGCAGTCCTTGACATTAAAAGGTTTGAGAACCACTGCTATAGCAACAGAAATTCAGAAAACAGTTACCTAGGATTTAGAAGACATTTTTTGAATCTGCATGCCTCAGGTCTCTTAATGGGTTCACTTGCATTTTGATTGTATACATTGTATGTTTTCCATTTTGCCTTAAATGTTTTAACTTCATGATTATTATAAAGTATTTATTTCTGTTCTTGTGATTTCATTTTTCTTATGTCTCAGTTTTTAACCCATATTCCTTCAATTCATGTATAGCCTACTTGTAGGCTAGTGTTACCTCGACTGGACATTTAAATAATCCTATACAATTGCCAGAAAAATTGTGATAGGATATATTATTTGTGATATTCTTGAAATGGTTAACCTGTTGTACCCCTCCAGTCCGGAGGGAGGCATCGATTAGCCTCGCATAGTCATCAGGCTGGAACCCTCAATCTGGAACTTCCTTTCCCTTAAACCAGAAGAATAACAATCAAAGCGTGACTCGTTCTCCCGTAGCCTGCAGCTTTTATTGGGAAATTAAGTTCCAGATTGATGGTTCCCGGCCTGATGACTACAAAACAATGACTACAACATAACGTATCCGCTCCCGACCGGATCATGAACCTGAAAAGGAATGCTGCCCAGGCTAGGTCAGGAGCTGTGTGTGATGACATGCACAGCAGAGTTTGTACAAGAGATAGTATGTGGTTGCCTGGCTCGCTGTCCTACCGATCTTTTTTTAATTTCTTGAAGAATTAACATTTTGGAGTTAGGCAGTTTCTTCCAGACAGCAGAGATATATACATACAGTTACACAATATGTTTTGCCATATTGCCCACCTTGTATCCTATAGTTTCAAATGTACTGCATGTCATTTAGACAGATGCTATGCTAGGTTCATGGTTTACCTGGTGTTTCATTGAGGTGCTACATTGTTCTCTATGCACTCTATGTGATTATTTCCCGTGCCTTTGATAGGATTAACCATAATAAGCTCTTTATGAAAATAAAGCAGAGGAGTGTCTGGTGGTTTTATTGTGAAGGTCCTGGCCTACTGGTACACCCACCATACCATGTGTGTCAAATCCTCTATCTTATTTAATGTATATATGGATGACTTGTCTGCTCAACTGAGAACCTGTAACACAGGGTGCATGGTAGGAGAAACATTAGCAAACAATCTGATGTATGTAGATGACCTCGTGGTCAGTGCTGGTTTACAACAGCTCCTTGAAATGTGCTCTAAATATGGTGTGCAACATGATATAAAATATACTGTAATGCCAGCAAAAGTGCTGTTCTAATATGTAGAACTAAAGAGGACAAACGCCTTAACTTTCCTATGTTTAAACTATGAGACAATAGTCTTGAGGTCTGGAATAAGATTAAATATCTTGGTCATTTTATTACTAATACAGACAATGTCGGAAGTTGTACGCTCAAGCAAACACTATTGCCGAAAGTTCAGTCATTGTTCCACTAGCCTGACCTAAGCAGAGACATTTCTGGCCTAGATGGGAGGGTCGCGCCTCAGAAATGCGCGCACCCTGATTGGATCTCATCGATCTGTCCGTCACCCCCGGCCCCTCCTCTCCCCCCTAGTGCAGCGCTACGTCACATCATTTAGAGCGACGCCCACCGAAGTGAAAGTGTCCTTGTTCAAGGCATATTGCACACCGCTTCATAGACTGACACCACAACGCATAATAGGGCGGAGTCACCACCCCCGGGGGAAGTTGTGATTTGCTCTTATTATGTTGTATTTAATTTTATAGAATAAATTGTAGAATGTATTTATGTGCTTTTTGTATTTATTTTATATGGACCAAAGGAAGATTAGCTGTCGCCCTGTCAGCTAATGGGGATCCATTCAATAAACAATAAACCCAGAGGGGGCAGTGCTAGTCAGATGTTTGTCACTGCTGGAGTGAGGACTTTTAAAGCACTCCTAAGAAATCTAATGTTTAAGTTCATGAAAAGGCTGGATGTATCGACAAACAGTATCATTGTAGCGCTTTCAAGCCCCTCTGTGATTAAGGGATTAAGGGTACACTGGCTAAAATGCCTGTATGTTCTGCATGTGGGTTAAGTTATGCAAGTTAAAGTTATATATTTGTTTTACATTATTTTATGATTTTATTGCCTGTCTTCTTGTATGTTAACCCTGTGTATGTATCTCTATTGAATTAGTATTATTATTTACCTTGTTTGTTTGTATTATGTGATCTTGCACGTGTACGTCACTCTGGATAAGAGGTTTGTTAACACTACAGGTACTAGTACCTGTAGTGTTAACAAACCTGTCAGTCAATCAATTCAAACCACAGTCTACTGGCCATGCCATAATAGGCAAACATACAGCCCAAATTATGCAAACATTTGCAGAAACATCCGATCTACAAGCTCACCCGTTTGTTGGACATACTGTATGTACGTACGCACACTGTACATAAGGACAGACTCATTTAACTTTGGTCTCTGTGCATGTTACACTGTATAACTGACGGGCACATTTGTTGTGCTTGTATAACTTCAACCCTGTAATGCACAATCAAGCTATATAACTATTTCCTTGTTTTTCAGTACTATCAGAACTGCATTGATTTTCAAGGGGAAAAAATTTAATGGAACTACTGTATCACAGAACTTTATTCAAATCACACACGTGCTTTTATACCTACAGTATGCTTTCATATTGTGAAAACGTCAATAGACATTCTAGCCAAAAGTACCGGTTTGACCAAAACCATTCAGATCTGTCGGTCATTGCATGTACTCACAGGCTGGGGGCGTAGCATGTCAGCAGGGAGTGTTGGGCCGAAGAAGTAGGACGATCGGCTCTACGACGTCCTCCCGGTGGGGGCTCCTCACTCGCAGGTGAGCCAGTAGGATACAACAGCAGTGACAACACACAAATGTGTGGGAGGAGAAATCAATTGGCATGACTGATGGAGGGGAAAGGAACTGGTCGGAGTAACGTGAGTAAACTCCCCCGTCTGGTGAAAAGAAGCAGCTTGGACTCCTCATGCATAGAAGGAAGCATGAGGTCAGTCCACTGCCCCCCCAGGTTGGCAGAGGAAGTGTAGCGCCCAGGATTACATTACATAATTGACACTGGGTGGAAAAAATGGGTTGCAAAATCGGGGATACATTTAAAAAAAAAAAAATAGCAGGCCTTGGGGCAAGAAAGAATGAACGGATTAAATTGTCACGTCAGTCTAAGATTCAGTGTTAAATTAACTTTATTATTCAAATAACAGCAGCAGAACAGCAGCGAAATTACAGAAATGTTTTTACAAAACAATGAAGAAAGAATTGTCACATTGGTCTAAATATACGAAGTTCAAATAAATGTATTATTATTACTCAAAAACATCACCAAACAGCAGCAAAAATACAAAAATAATATCAAAATATGAAACCCATGGAACTTGGATGCACACGATTCTGAACATGAATAGAATATTAACACTGGCTCAAAGTGCGGTCCAGGGACCCCCAGGGGTCCTTTGGGGTGGCCCCAGCTAAACTAGTTAACACAGCGCCATCAGAATCAGTTTAACCAAACGCAGATAAATCTGCTATTTGAAAATAGCAGCTATTTGAAAATGTGTGAGGTTGTAGATAATAATCTAACTTTGAAAAGCTTTGAATGTGTTTGACACATTTAAAGAACACCAATCTTGCTTGGGAGGTTCTACTTTCTGATGGGGGGGTCCCGCAGTCAAATACCTATTAATTTGGTTTGGTTTCAGAACCACTGCTGTATCGGACAATGTGAACGTAGGAACACAAACGGTCACCAAGACTTCCTGCATCTTCATTATGGAGCAATTTTAACATGAATGAAGAGGAGAGTAAACAACACTCTGGATTGAGGGCCGTGTTCTGGTGTGTGGTTGGAGTAGATGGACATCTTTGCTGTCCAGTGAAAACAACATATCGGTTTCATTTGCATTATGAAAAAATAAATAAAAAATAAAATATTTTAACATAATAAAAATAGCCGATCTAGTACTAAAGCCACGCCATGCATGGCGAGGCGTACAGTGAAAATGTACAAGCGTTGAGCTTGTGCACCGGCTATGTTTTTACATTTCCTGAAAAAGGAACAGTACATACAAGGTTTCCACCCGACAGCAAACTAAATGGATGTCGTCATCATGTACTGTGTAGTGTGACGTCTGACTGTAGAATCTGTGTGTTGTTGGGAGTGTTTTTTGTTGTGTACCGTAGTTGTAGTCAGTGGAAATGGACGTGGTTGTTTATTGTAGCATTTTCAGCGCAGGTCTATTGGGACAGGGGATTCACTGTGGTGTTGTGTGGTTTGTGTTGCAGATGGGGGTCAAATAGGCTCTACGCACAGAAGACATATTGGGGTCTCTAATTTCATGGACCACCCATAACTCTGAGAGTGTACAAATGGAACCCCATTTGGAACTCTCCCAAAACCGAGACAAAATTTAGAAAGATTTAATTGAAATCAAATTGAGATCAGTGTTCCCACTAGCGAGCCAACATAAAATGTAAGCACTCTGACTCTGTTTAACCAGGTGGAACACGGCCTTAATTAGCATAATTCCTTTCCAATGTGGCTGCTGTGCATAGAGTCTCTAGGGGAGACCTTGTGGTGTGCTGTGTTTGTATTGTAGATGATCAGTGGATCTTCAGAGCGGACAGGTCTTCAGGGAAAGTGGCTTCACTGTGTTGTGGGTTCACTCCGTCGGCGTGCTGGCCTCCGTACGCCTTCTCCCACAGCTGGAGCAGCTGAGAGCCAACCTGAGGCTCCAACTCCTAGACGAGACAGACAAAAAGGACAATGAAATAGCGCTCGGAGTGGCACATCCGGCTTTGTCGAGTGTCTATTATACAAACTCAATTGGCCTGTGTTTGGGGGAGGCAAGCCGAGCGGGAAGCAGGGAGGCTCTACGACGTCCTCCCGGTGGGGGCTCCTCACTGGCAGGTGAGCCAGCAGGATTCAACATAAGTGGCAATACACAGAAATGCATGTGGGGAGAAATCAATTGTCGGGATAAAAGAGAGTACAAAGCAAATATTATTAGTATTTTATTTAATACTTCATTACATGAACTGAAATGTAAATATGCCAGAGTTAAGATCTGTTCACAACCAAGCGCTCCAACTGTTAAATGTTAATTTTGGGCGGTCCTTGATATGAAAAAGTTTAAGAACTACCGGTGTAGAAGGCATTTTGTAGAATCGGCCCTCAGGTCTTGGGTGCATATTTCACTGACCTGTCCGTCATGGCTGAGCTGGACCCTCCTGTTGTCGTTCCAGGGGTTGAGCAGCTGCTGGGCGAATTGGAAGGGCAGGCTCTCCGTCCGGATCCACTCCACGCCAAACACCGCTCCCGGCCCCGAGGGGGAGGAGCTCCAGTCCTCACAGCGCTCCTCGCTGATCCCCGACGTCATGCGAGCGTAGCCCTGACGTAAACAACCCGTGAGAGAGACAAGCAGCCAGGTCAATAATATAGAGGCCAATTATGGTGACGGAGGGGAGGGGGGTCGGGGGCCGGGCACTCAGATCGCTGAACCAATAGGATCCACCCGCCCCTCTAGACCAGAGATCACACTGACTAAACGAAACGCTACTCTTTCCAAGAGGGTGTCAGGGGTCAGGGCCTGAAAAGGTTGAGAACCACTGTCCTATATGGCAGTGGTTCCCAAAGTGGGGTCCGGGGACACCCAGGGGTCCTTGAGGGAGTGCCAGGGGTCCCCAGCTAAATGATAGTTTGGAACCAACTGGACCCTTATGGGTCTGTAACTCTGAGAGTGTACAAATGGAACGGGTCCATTTGGTACCATTTGTACACTCTTTGTGCACTCTCAGAGAAGTGCCCCAGCCATTGTAAAATACCCGGTAACCTGAGACCTCTCGTGGCTTATTGCTTTATTTTACAATATACATTGGGGGTCCCAGAGATAAAAATGCCATTAATTGGCGGTCCGTAGCCTAATCCAGGTCAAACTGGGGGTCCCTGGCATATCTTTTCAAATGGGGGTCCGCTGGCTAATTAGTGTCAATTTGGGGGTGCTTGATATGAAAACGTTATAGGGGACCTTTTTTTAAACACAAAGAGAGTTGTATAGCGTGTGTCACCTGGAAGTATACAGAGCCCTGCACAGAGAAGGCCAGGTAGACTGCGTGGCTGTGGACGAAGGCCGTGTTGAGTTTGAGTTGGTTGCTGCTGCTGGTGGACCAGACACCTCTGTGCTGAGACGTCTCTATGTGACGCAGGCTGCCGCTCTTCATGACGAAGTAACACACTGCAGACTGGCAAAGACACATAAGGCACTGGTCATTTTGACAGCAAATCTATATGCGGTTTTAACCACTTGGACCTTCTATAGTTAGTAAAACATACCTTGCACTATTATTTGGTTCTGTACTTGTGGCACTCGACTCTATTTCAACCACAGTGATGCGGCTGAAGCCCTTCCAATGTCTATCTTCTATTTGTTGGCAAATGTTCCCCCCAGAATAGGGATGCTGGTGTTAAAATTGTTAAAAAGAAAACGCATACGTAAAACGGACACTTTGATTTGGCGTGTTTTACTGTCCATGGTGCATCCACACAGTGTTCATGGGGATGTTCTAGGACAGGGGTCGGCAACCCAAGATGTTGAATGAGCCATTTTCGACCAAAAAAAATAATTCAAAATCTATCTGGAGCCGCAAAAATGTAAGCCTTAAAATGCTTATATAATGAAGACAAAAGGGCTGCAAGTGGATATTAGCCTATCTATCAAAATAAAAAGTGCGCTATGGTTTAACTTTCATTACGGGCACGTTCGGAAATAGCGCACTGAGCGCACTGTGCAATGCAAACTAATATAGGCGAGTGCGCTTCCGTAATTGTCTGGAAGAGCATTCCATGTTTTCCACACAAGTGTGTCGTGTTTTGGGAGGTTTACAATATCGGTATTTGCCTGTATGCTTATTAATCTGCAGTGACAAACTATCAAACAATAAAAAAGTAACGTTGAAAGACATTTCCAGGGAAAGCATGCTAAGTTTGCATGAATGAGAGAAAGAGGGCTGTTGCAGTCGCAGAACTGCTGAAGAAAGCAGAAGGGAGCAAAGTCAGCAAACTAACTTTTAAGAAGTGGATCGCAGCTTACTCCACCACTCATGCTGGCTGCTGCTATAGTTTCGTTGCAACACGGGAGATAATACGTCTATATGACTCCTTCAACGTCTATATGACTCCTTCATATACTGTAGTCACCGTCTGAACGGCTTGCCACGTTTTATTTATTGTTTGATAAGTTTGTCACTGCAGATTTAGCCATGGTGCGTCATGGCAACTGCAGCCTGTTTTACGCAATCGCTACATTTACATTGTAAACGTGTACATAAACATTCAGATTCCAAATATAAAGTACTCGCCACGTGTGCCACTGGTGTTAAAATGTTGCTGGTACAGCGATTAGCATTGCTGCATCCCGTGTTGTTTAATAAAAAGCATTTTTATCCGAGCTGTTATTTTGCCATTGGCTTTCAACTACGCGCCCCCAACCGGTGTGCAACTGTGGATTTCCCAACCCCGTTTGAGAAAAGTAGCCGGGGCGCTCGGATAAAAATGCTTTTTATTAAACAACGCGGGATGCAGCAATGCTAATCACTGTACCAGCAAATTTCTAACCCCCGTGGCACATGTGGCGAGGACCTTATATTTGAAATCGGAATGTTTATATACACGTTTGGACTGCGATTGCGAAAACAGGCTGCTGTTGCGTCATGGGCTACTGCAGATCAAGCATACAGGAAATCCATCTGCATTGGCTGTGAAGGCATAAGCGTCTGTCCACGAATTGTTAAATCCTCTGTTTTCGTCTGCTATCTTTCTTTTTCTCCCTGTAGAAGCCATAGCGTAGCAGGCACCAGCCTCACACACCCACCGGTTTGTTTATAATAGTGTCTGGCGCGCAGCATGCGTCGCATGCTATGACGCGAATTTTAGTTGACATTATTGAAACTTAATATTTATTCTACACATTTTTACAAATTTGGGAAACTTAAGAATGTTTCTGTCACGTTTTGCCTCCTACAGAAACCATAAATGAAAAATAAAAATGTGAAAAAATAAACTTTATACATTTTCATCGATTTTTTTGTAATGCTACAGAGAGCCACCAGGGGAGTGCTCAAGAGCCGCATGCGGCTCTAGAGCCGCCGGTTGCCGACCCCTGTTCTAGGATCTAATAGATCAAAACTATAGATTCTATGGGCTGGATTTTGAAGGTCCGTTTTACAATGGGGTAATACATAAATTGGCCTCGCTCTGCGCACAATCGTATTATGAAAGCCTTATCGGCCCGTGTTGAAGGCACACACATATGGCATACCACGTTCCTGAATATTTTAGCATTGTGGGAGTGTCCATATGTTAATTATTTTCGCTTTGCGCAATTTGCTATTAAGCCCCTTGACCTAAAAACACTCTGCGCATAACGATTAGACGTGGGTCTGACCACCTCATAAATGCAAAAAGCACTGTTTGATTTTACACTTGAGCGGCTCTGGGAGGCTGCTGGAGTGTTGCCATGTCTGTTTATTATAAGCGGTTTCTTTTTCTGTAAAGTTGCTTGTAAATATTGGTAGTTGTACTAGTTGTGGTTGCTTTTCTTGTTTCTAAAGTAGTTATGTGGGCTTTTCTCCTAATGTTGTTTAAACCAGTGATCCTCACACAGCACATTCCCATGTCAAGGATCCCCAGATGAATGCATTTGCCCAACTAAGGACGGCTAATCCAAAAATGTAATTACATTTTTCCAAGATTACTTTTGAAAATAGCAGATCTACCAGCTCACAATGCATCACATTCATTCATTAAAACTATGAACTCTGACTGCAGGGGGATATATAATGATCATTATAACAACGTGCAAGAATATATTTAAAAAGAAGAAAGAACTTTATATTTGTGGACAATCAATATATGTTTTTTTATTTTAATTTGGTGTCATTAAAATGAATCTGGATATGGCAGACTCACTATCTAGAAAATAAAAACATGGCACTTCATTTAAAATAGGTTACAGAACCCTGTTATATGCGCTTATTTTGGGATTATTTTTATAGACCTATTTACTTGTTTCTATGAGACATGGCAACAGCTCTTTTGTTGCGTCTTTTTTTTTGTAAAATGTTGAGATTAGAAACGGCCATAATTCTTTCATTTCTCAACCTTTAAAAAGAATAAAAAACATCTCCATAATCCTTGGGAAGTTTGCTTTCATACGCTGCATCACACCCGATTCAAGTCTTCTTCAATAAAATGCTACGAGCGAAGACCATATACCATCACGGGCCACAGCATTACGCACCACGCATTCAACTCATTACTCATTTCAAATATAATATAATTATAATTTAAATTAAAATATAATTTTACTGGTGTTTTTCAATAGAAACAAATTATTTTGAGGCATAAAGGTGACAGCATGCAGTGCAATAGGAATAATTAACCCAAATGTGACAAAAGTCATATGTCATGTCTTCTATGGCGCCAGCCTGAAGAAATGTAATACCACGATCCCCAAAGTGCGCATTCCGTATGTGACATCAGCTGACTGGTAAAGAGAATAGTACGGACATGTTGATTGGGTACGTCTCAAACACTCCTTAAACACTCCCATGACTAATTCAAGGCCGTTTTGCGCAATCCACGGGGTGTCGAAAGCGCTTCTTAACATGCCCAAAATTGCTATATGACATACCACACGCCCCCAGCTCATAAAACTGTAATATTATATGTAATATTATTGGAACTGGTTAATCGACCTGTATGTCTCTAAAAGGATGCATTTTGTCTCCAAATAATGCATTGTGGTCCAAAACTGGTGCTCCAATTGGTAGCTTTGTGAGCACGGAGCCGGATTTCTCCCCACTCATGTCCACTCACATGCTCTGCGTGAAAGAGTCTAATAAATAAATAAACTTCCATTTATTATTGTCAGCTATGTTGACTATGTATTGATGTGGTACAGCATACCTGAAGTGAACTGTGAAGCATGATTTATACCTTGTCATACAACAGTGTCAAATGCCAAAAATGGCAGTTCTACAAGCTCCAACTAGTCATGTCATGAACCACATTTTGGTGGCCATCCTTATTGACAATACAATGTGCTGTGAATTGAACAGAATTGGATACCTTTCCAGAGGCAGGCGAGCGATCGTTGGTGTGTTTGGACTGCAGCAAGGCCTTGTCTCTGCTGGACTGCTTGGAGGCCGGGGACAGCTTGGTCTTTGAGGCTGGGGACAGCTTGGTCAGTGACAACCCTGAGGCTGGGGACAGCTTGGAGGGCCTGGGGAAGTAGACAGTTTTAATTCAATTAATCTCAAAAAGAGAAAAACCTTCCAAAACCAAGGAAGGGACTGCACACTCCAGGGAACAGAGACAAACAGAAACTTACTGCATCAACTTATTTATTAGCACGACGCGTTTCGCCGTGAGCTTCGTCAGGTGCTATATATATTAGGGCTGTCAAATGAT
Organism: Protomyctophum parallelum; assembly: GCF_964188405.1. Lineage (NCBI taxonomy): Eukaryota > Metazoa > Chordata > Actinopteri > Myctophiformes > Myctophidae > Protomyctophum > Protomyctophum parallelum. Next base: position 14,957,060 of record NC_139709.1, read on the forward strand.
TACGTTTTTTAATCAGATTAATCACAGCTTCAAACCCATAGAAAAGCCTATATTTTGCGCTAAAGTAATTATTGAATAACATATAAATGTAGGTTTTAAGGCTAGAATGGCATTGTAGTGGACTGTAGTGAGAGGCGAGATTGTCTCTCCTTCATTGCGGGACTGCAGGACTAGTCTGGAGATAGTTAGTCGTGAATCAGCTTCAGTCAGTGTTTTGGTTCGTACCTGGAGTTGTGCATTATCTCCGCTGTGCACAGCAGCACAGGGGAACTGTCTTTAATATATCCTTTAATATATCGTTTTCAGTTGCTTTCCATGTGAGACACAAAAGTACCATGTGTTTGTTTTGGTAATAGCCTACTGCAGGCGCAGCCATGCTGATTCACGTAATCGCATAGGACAAAATGAAACCAGCCGGACAAACGTTAATGGCTTAATGCACGTAGGACCCGCATTTTCAAACTGTCCACAAGTTGCGACAGACCCGAGTGATTCTTGCAGCGCGCTGATAGCTAACACTAGTAGTGTGTGTGTGTGTGTGCGTGTGCGTGTGTGTGTGTGTGTGTGTGTGTGTGTGTGTGTGTGTGTGTGTGTGTGTGTGTGTGTGTGTGTGTGTGTGTGTGTGTGTGTGTGCATGCGTGCAGAGGAGGGAGGAAAACTGGACGAGGCCTGTGTGTGTGTGTGACTGCAGTGTATGTGCAGTGTAGCCTAATGGGGCTTTGCTAGGCAGACAAAGTAACGCAACAGAGTTACAGAATCAAACCACTTGGCAACCCAACTACATCTCTCTGGTGTTGTTCAATCATGACTGTGTGCTACACAGTGACAGATTTGTTATGCTCTGGATGTTCCTGAGCCGCGCGCACAGGCGCATGTTAGGGGAACACTAACATGCGTTAATTGCGTTAAATATTTTAACGCAATTAATTAACGCCGTTAACGCGTTCTTTTTGACAGCCTTAATATATATATATATATTTTTTAAATGTGAAGTTGCCATTTTGCTAACTATTATGTCCGTAAATCCTCACACTTATTTGAGCGACTGGCTCAGCCTCCTGGCGATCTTTTTTTTTTGTCATGTTTTTTCAGGCTTTCAGGTCGGCCCAGTTATTAATTTTCAGGCCTATTGAGAAATTCAGTGAGTAGATGGTAATGGTTCCATCTTATAATGAGCATTAATGAGTACCAATTGCATGAAAATGGGTGCTTGTTTAAATACACTAAATGTTTATGATGGTTTCAAATACAGCCCTTAATCATCACAACCATGTATGACACATAAACACAAGACCTTAAGAAAGGAAGTGATATTACCCTACCAACCAACAAATCAACATGCATTAGTGATGACTTCAAGCAGTTCCACAGACCAGAATTAACGTTGTTTTTGATCTAAAAAAGCCCAGATTGAAGGCTGCTAAATCATATTTACCAGCTTATTTATTACATTACCTGTGTGTGGGGCTATACATGTCTGATCTGGGGGGTCCGGTGGTGTCCCTATGTGTGACGGGGGGTGATGACCGGCTGGTGTCCGTCTCACAGGAGTTGAGGGGTCGGGGACGCTGGCCGATGCCTGTGGGCTGCTGTATGCCTGCAGCCTGCTCCTCTGTCCCCAGGACCTGCATCGGTGACCGTACAACAGCATTGTCACGTTGTGAGAGAAATAAGCAACCAGGTCTATGAAAACAAGCCCAAAATAAGAGACTATAGGCCACACTTTAACCCATTTTGGTATTAGCATTATGTTATGCTTTAGCTATTGAAAAATAGTTATACATATATCCATAGGCTATTTGAAAATAGCTGATCTACAAGCTCACACTGATGCGGTGCATTGTGAGCTTTTAGATTCACTGAATGAATTTGATTGAAAGGTTTTTAATACAAATAGTTCCAACGACATCAATTTACAATTTACAATTCAGGCATTTAGCAGACGCTCTTAATCCAGAGCGACTTACATTAAGCAAGAACAAAAGCATGGGAATACATCACATAAAAGCATATAAACTATACATATTTACTACTATGCTATACATATGTACTATGGCGTGCTATGACTATATACAATGCAATTATAGTGCTGTCTACATAACATGCTATAAGTCTGTGTTAAATGCTATCTAAGTCAACAGAAATGCTATCTAAGGGGTTAGGGTAAGTGCTATGGGCCATGATGGAGTCTGAAAAGGTGGGTTTTCAGGCTACAGCGGAAGATTGGGAGTGATGCTGCAGTTCTGACTGCAATGGGAAGTGCATTCCACAGTTTTGGAGCCAGAAGGGAGAAGAGTTTGGGACGTGTGGAGCGTTGTCCCGGCGTTTTTAGTGAGGGTACTTCCAGCTTCCCTGCGTTGGCTGATCTGAGTGCGCGGGAGGGTTTGTACACATGCGGTTGTAAGTATATGCTTATCGGTGTTGCAAGGATGAGGGGGAACTTGGAGAAGAACAAAAAACTCTCCCCTCCAAGGGGTACCTAGGCCTTGAGAATCCTTGCTCTATAAAAACTCTCCCCTCCAAGGGGTACCTAGGCCTTGTGAACCCCTGCTCTATAAAAACTCTCCCCTCCAAGGGGTACCTAGGCCTTGAGAACCCCTGCTCTATAAAAACTCTCCCCTCCAAGGGGTACCTAGGCCTTGAGAATCCTTGCTCTATAAAAACTCTCCCCTCCAAGGGGTACCTAGGCCTTGAGAACCCCTGCTCTATAAAAACTCTCCCCTCCAAGGGGTACCTAGGCCTTGAGAACCCCTGCTCTATAAAAACTCTGCCCTCCGAGGGGTACCTAGGCCTTGAGAACCCCTGCTCTATACCCGAGTTGCACTGTACTCAGTGCGCTCTTTTTCAATCTTTTCTCCAAAAATAGCCAGACTACAAGCTCACAATGTGGTGGAATTTCAATGTCTACATTTCAATGTCTACTCTGGCTTTTGTACTTTCGTGCAGTTTTTAAGTCACTTTAATTGACTTAATCTTTAGATGTAAATTTAGTTTAGTCAAGCAATTTAGTCAAGCAGCTTCAAAACTGTAAGTAAGCTTTATACAATGCAGGCCACACAGACCTGAAATGTTTGGTTGAGCACAACTCAAAGTATTGTTATTCCATCTACAATACTATGTCAAAATTATTATATATTACTGTTAAAGCTGAAATCCATGCCTTACAATAAATACAATTGTATTTGAATTTTGAACCGATATGTGTGATGTACTAGATTATGTTCATACAATACAAATACAATGCTAGCTATATTAGAACAAATGCATGTACAGTGGTTGTAGTCTCCCTACTCTTCTATTGAGACATACAGATGATTGTGCGTGTGGTCAGGTGGGACACCTACTGGTTGATAAGATGTACTCAAATCAGCCTCAGCTCGCATGCTCTCCAATAGCTCAACAGGAACAGATATTGACTCTCGTATGGGTGAACCGGGTTCAATTACCAGGCACGGAATTTGATAAATTAGTGACTGGAAATTTACACTGGTCTGGTTGTAAAAATATCATCTGTTTTGATTCTATTAAAGAGTAATTATTTAGTACACAGAAGTCACTGTACAGCGTACAGGTCTCCTTCTAATGCTATGGTCCAGAGCAACCCCAACCCTGTGGAATGCACTCCCCAAAAACAACATTGCTTTCCCCAGGTAACTCATTCAACCGTTTTAATTGATTTGATTCATTGATTGAGTTTTTTTCCACCTAATAAAGTTGTTTTTATTTGTTGTCCCATGCCCGCCATGTAAAGCGTCTTTGAGTACTCAGAAACATAGACATAGCCTCCTCTGGCTCTGGGGCAAATGCTCTCAAGAGATGGCAAGCTTCCATGTTGGTGCTGCAGAAGAGCGGATATATTGACAGCAAACTCAATTTCAGTGAAAATACTGACCAGATTTTTAAAACTTGTAACCAACGCCTCCACCTACTACGCAAGCTCAACTCCTTTAGAGTGAGTAAGCATATTATGGAAACAGTCTATAAAAACCTGATAGAGGGAATCTTGACTTTTAACATGGCAATGTGGTATGGCAATCTAAATGTAAAAGGAAGAAGCAAGCTGCAGCAAATAGTAAATCTAGCCTCAAAAATCATTGGGAAAAGACAGCAACAATTAGGCTGTATCTACAAGGAGGTACTTTGTAAAAAAAAAAGCTATCAAGATAGCAAACGACCCCTCTCATCCATTCCTTCATACCAAATGCCATTAAGGATCCCAAAACTACTAGTAATATAATGTAGCGTTGTTGTTCTCCAAATGAATACAAGAAGGGGGATATGACGTACAGTGACCAGGGCTTGGAGGGTGGCTTCATCCTGTTTGCTCCAGGGCTTAGACGGAAAACGAATCCTCCTCAGGAACATGCTGTGCCACTTCTGTCTCAGCTGGAACACCTGGGCTGCAATCTGATACACCACACACCACACACACACACACTTATTCACTGCCACTGACAATTCAATGCCATTTCAATCCAAGGCACGCCCTGTCATTGACATTATGACTTTCATCGTCATTTGGTTCTTCAGTCGTTACAAAAACAAAACCTATGAGTGATCCTCTAGGACTTCCGAAGAAGAGTACACCCGGAAATAACACCATGTAAAAATCCTACCGGTCCAGGCTAATGTTATATTAATTATATAAATAAATCTCTGCCTTCTCATTTCTTTCTGCGTTTTTGGTGAAAACAAGATATTGAACTGCCAATAACTAAAGTACGGAACATTGCAGTGAGTGACACACTGAGAATTTCACCATGAGGACACCGAGGACATACCAATAGTAGTGGTGGTGAAAGGGTTAACGTGGAGGTGTTTAAACAACTTCACCCCTCGATACTTAGTAAACTGGATATGAGTTGGTCCTGTACTTGAACCACTTATTTCCGTCTCCACCAAATGTCTTTAAAATAGCCGATCTACATGCTCACAACGCAGCACAACACGGTGCGTTGGGAGCTAGTAGATCAGCTATTTTTAAATTGTAGTGATGATGGTATTCTCTCACCTCGCTGTCCATTTGGAAGTGAAGCCACTCGTCAATCTTCAGCTGAGCCAGATGAGCTACCGAACCCTCCTCCACCTCACTGTCACTGCTGTCATTCAGAGCATCATCTGATTAACATAACATGCATATTATTAATTAATTATATGATTAGAAATTAGGGTTGGGTGACGATACGAATACATCGTCAATCGCGAATATACGAATCCAATCGCCGAATATTTTTATTAGGCGATTTTTCGGGACGATTTAGCCCAATTAACCTGTAAAGTGTGAGCAACATGTGAATCAATTTGGGCCAGCAAAGTAGTAACAGCGGCCGGGTGGAAATCCTCCCGTTATAAATGGTATGCTCCCAGCCTCCCACAGTCCCCGCACTCAGCAGCATCGTGGAACGGCACTTACGGCAGCCGCCAGCCAGAGTAAAGGCTGGGAGTCGAGGGAGGCTGTAGCCTACATGTTGTTTAAGCTCCGGAGTCCAGACCCATACAGTTTAATAATATACAGTCACAACAGAATGCACACTGCTGTCTCGTGTCTCATGATAGGCATCATAGGCTACCCATCGTCATGTGTCCAAATCCAAAAGAACAGATATGTAAACTGTCGACACGCCATGAGCGGTGCATTGGTGATTTGTATCCGTGAAGCAGATTACGCGTATGGGTTTGAGAGCAGGCCCGGCGCCAGGATGAAATGACTGAGGGGGCAATTGAGATTTTTAAGGGGGCACAAAAGGCAAAGAGGTTGATTTAAGGGTGCAAACAACCCCTTTGCCCCCCCCCCCCCCCGTGGCGCCGGGCCTGCTTGAGAGGCAATGATTGATGTAAACTGCTAGCCAAGCTTGGCAGTTGATAGCCTAATAATATATACGGAACTGTTGCACTTTGTGAACGGGGACTGGAAATAAAGTTCTGCGTCACTTCAGAGGAATTAAAGGGAGCTGCTCTCATCACAATCCCAATGCGACACCCGTGAAGTCGGGGGGGAAATAAAAAAACAGTCTACTAGTGTTAAGTGTATAGGCTCGGGGATCATTCGTTAGCTTAGCGATTAACTTAGCGTGTAGCCCCTACTGGTGCAACCCACTGATTGAACTTCATCTCTGCCTGTAATCTAAGTTATTTTTATTGACAACGTGAATGAACCCCGACACCAGCGCTGCAAAAATAGACAGATCTACAAGCTCTCAACGCGTAGCGAACGGCACTGCAAAAACAGGCAGGACGCGATGCCTTTAGAGCAGGGGTATTCAACTGGCGGACCGCGGTCCGCGACCGGACCGCGGACCACCTCTTTGCGGACCACCCAAAAAAAAAAAAAAAATGAAATGATTTTTTTTTTTTTTTTTTTTTAAGTTAATAATATAAATAACATCAGATGGTACATTTCTCATGTGAAATTGCTGCAAAGGCCCCCAAAATGTCCCCCAAGGGCCCCCAAAATTCTGGCGCGCGCTATGCGCGCGCGCAGTGTGATTTGGATTTGGAGTTCCACTCCGGGCCTGCACTCTGCACCCCATTATTGGTTGGTTGGAAGGGGATCTGATTTAAGCTTGGCTTGACCATACTAAACGGGCATAGAGCCCCGCTCTCCGATGGACGCCGCGCATGGGACCGGACCTCGGTCTTATTCAAAAAAATATTTGTGGACCTTCATCATTTCTAGTTGAGGACCCCTGCTTTAGAGCCTGTGGATCAGCCCGGCCGCAGCAGCTTGTGGGCTCCGCTGCTCCGCTCCGAGGTGCGGGGAGGCAAGGGAGCAAGTTACCCTGGCTGCGCAGCAGAAACAGACTGATCTACAAGCTCTCAACGCCTAGAGAACGGAGCTGCAAAAACAGGCAGGACGCGGCGCCTTGAGAGCTTGTAGATCTGGCTTTTTTCAGTGAGCTGTTCTCACTTTACTTTTATGACACGAATACATCGTCAATCGCCGATTCTTAGGTCACATTCTCACCAGAGAGCTTTGCTGCGATTAAAACGAATTCTGCTGCGCATTTTCAGAAAGTGCACTTTGTTTGGCAGGTGTGAAGGCTCATTCGAATCGTAATGCGTATCAAAGAACCGCATTATACTCCGAGCAAAAACGGGGGTTTCGCTTCGCTTCCAATCGCACTTGATTACGATTCGGTGCAGGTGTGAATGCAATCCGCAGTAAATAAAGGAAATGAAGCAAACAATGTAGCGGGTGAGGAGCTGAACACAGTTGGAGACGGAGAAAGCATATTTTACACAGCGCAAAGATGTCCCGTTACCGTGGATAGACGTGGTCGAATGAGGAGACTGAAGCCCTGATCGAAATGAGGACGAGTACATTAATCAATTGCTTAAGAAAACACATAAACACTGCAGTGCAGTGTAATAGTATTATAGCCTACAGAATATTCTGTCTGTCTGTGCGTGCCGTAAACATGGAGTGCTGTCACTGTGTGGGGACTAGTGGGGACTGGAACTTTCATCTCAATAAACGTGTAAACATTTTGCGCTGCTGTCTGTTATATCAGTGCGCTCAGCGCTGTGCCTCCATGCCCAAAAGAACAGTGTGTGGCACTGTGGCTGCGTGCGTATAGTGAGAGAGAGAGAGAGAGAGAGAGAGAGGGGGGGGGGGGGTCCAGTCCCAGACGGCACGACAGTAATGTGCATGTGTCGTGACGACACATGCACGTTATGAGTATAATTTTATCACAATAGATTTCACTGTGTTGTAGGCTGTGTTGTAGGCTAGGTTTATGAATGGAACACATTGATAAAGGTCCCCCCTGCTGCGTTTCCAATTGCTACGGATGACAGTGTGAAGGCAAACCGCAGCAAATTAAATATGCAAGAATCCCAAAATCTCCGCCCATACGCATGAGTCTACCGAAGTATTAGAGTATAATGTGACCTCTGTCAGATGATGGGCGGTTGAAAGAAATTGGCATATCGCCCAACCTTATTAGAAATACATTAACCCGTTAAAACCGTGAAAGCATCAACATATTTTTGAGGGCCCTCCTATGCACAGCTTTGTGTATGTGTTTGTACCACGGAATGTGATGATTTGATTGGCTGAGGACGGATTGTGATGATGTATGATGATAAGAGCGCCCCTCACTTCACACAAGTGTGATTTTTATTTTCCAGAAAGCTTTTAGGATTTAGAACATTTTTGGAAAATGGTCCTTTTTTTTGAGGGACTCTATCGTCTGACTTTTGACATTACGTCATATGGGACAATATGGACTTTTAATGTTTGTTTAGAGCACTTTAAACAAACTGTCTTTGTCATAATAATCTACTGCAAGTCAGTGAATAAAGTTGTCAAATAACTGTAGTGGATATTGTCCTCTAAGAGGTGACCTTCACACCAGAAAGCTTTACTGTGATTAAAACGAATCCTGCTGCACATTGTCGGAAAGTGCGCTTCGTTTGGCATGTGTGAAGCATCATTCGAATCCTAATGCGCATCAAAGAACCGCATTCTACTCCGACCAAAAACGGGGGTTTCGCTTCGCTTCCAAACGCACTTGATTACGATTCGGTGCAGGTGGGAATGCAATCCGCAGCAAATAAAGGAAATTAAGCAAACAATGTGGCGGGTGAGGAGCTAAGTCTGTCTGTGCTCAGTGCACCTCTATGCCCAAGGGAACAGTGTGTGTGGACTGCGGAGGGAGAGAGAGAGAGAGAGAGAGAGAGAGAGAGAGAGAGAGAGAGAGAGAGAGAGAGAGAGGTCCAGTGACAGTCCCCGACGGCACGACACATGCACATTAGGAGTATAATTTTAACACCATATATTTCACTGTGTAGGCTATAGTTTATGAATTGAACACATTGATAAAGGTCCCTGCTGTGGATGACAGCGCAGTGTGAAGGAAAACCGCAGCAAATGAAATACTTCACCGCCCATTCGCATCGAGTCTACCAAGTATTAGGTGAGAATGTGACCTAAGATGTGGTGGAGTCAAGCCTGGAAAACCATACCTTTTGGTACAGTGGGCTCCTGCAGAGCAGAAGCCGGGAGCCTGGCCGAGCCCCCGAATATGGTGACGGTGACAGGTGACACCATGGAGCAGCAGCGCACGCTGGCTATCCTATGGGCTCGCGTCATCTCGTCATAGACTAGCCAATCAGTGGGCAGAGCCTGGACGGACGCCATCTGTCCATTGGCTGAGGGGGTCTGGGAAGAAGACATGAAGAAAATATGTTCATCCCTGTTCGTACAGCATATTTTTAATTTCCTCCTCTCCACGTGGACCCGGGGATAACTAGCCATTAAAGTAGCCTTTAAATTACATTTACAATCTTTAGCCCTTATTTCTTGTAATTCACAGTAGATACATGCAATATCTGCCCTCAATATGACAAAAAGTGTTCAGTGAGGATAGCTGGGCCCAGCGTACCTTCTTATTGCCCTGCCCCTGTGGCTGGCAGAGCACGGAGGTGGGATGGAAGCGGACCTTCTTCTCCTTGTTGGACGACAGGGTGCAGGTGTGTCTGTCCACGTGGATCAGGTTGGGGTACATGCCTGCCACCAGCGCTGCCTTCACCACGGACCAGTTCTCAGAGTTCAGGTTCACGTCGCGGATGTCCCCAGCTCCGCGCGCACGCACAAAACCTGGGGAACACAAGGGGGTGGTCAGGCAATGTCATTAGATGCAGAAACACATTCACTGCCATTGTCATGCATATCGTCATTTAAGGTTTGATTGCGCTCTTCACCCCCATAGCAGTAAATTAACCAGAAGTAAAAGGTCTGTGTCAATGCAAACTGATCACGTTTACAAAATGTTTGTTTCAAGTGAAAGAAATTACGATCGCACTGCACTTTATACAGCTGTTGTTTTTTGGTTAAAACATATTTTCCTCTTTTCTTTTTGTTGTTGTTAAAATGTTAAAGTACAATCCCCCACGGACACTCCTAAATGACAGACAGATGCAGCCTTTGTACATTGGAAGGATAAGGGCCTGATCAAATTTTCAGATTTACATATAATCAATTTGCATCATTTACTGAGCTGAAAGAAGCATTTTCTCTCTCACATTCCCACTTTTTTAGTTATTTACAAGTTTTGTACATTTTGTTCAAAATCGATTTAATAATTTTCCAAATTTACCCCAGGACTACTGTTTATATGCATTTTTGAAACAACATCCCAATTCCAAACAACTTATCTCTAAATGTGTCTCACTGTTCTCCAAACTGTCTATTCCTTCAACAAACCATATCAAGGCTGCCTGGGAAGAAGATATTGGCTTGGAGCTGTCTGATGAGATATGGAACGAGGGGTTGAAGAGGATCGACTCTGGTTCAGTCAATTCCAGATTGCAACTTGTTCAGTTTAAAGTCATTCATAGATTACATTACTCAAGGGTCAGATTGAACAAAAATGTATCCGGCTGTTTCCGATATCTGTGACAGATGTAATATCTCCAAGGGCACACTGGGCCACACCTTCTGGTCTTGCCCAAATATTGTCTCATTTTGGCAAAATATGTTTGCATGGTACAGCAGAGTATACCATATAAATATTGTCCCTGATGCTCTAGTCTAGCTGACCTGTTCGGTTGCTCGCACTGCCATACACTATACAGCAGACGCTCATGCTCGGTACATTACATTTACATGGACAATACTTTTAAATCCCATTATTTCATTCCACATCAGGTTTGGGGCTGGGAAGGCTTCTGATTGGATAGGGGGCGGGTGGATATGTTTACGTCCAGTGGTGGAAAGTAAATAAGTACATTTACTTTAGTACTCAAGTAAAGTAGAAATACCTCAATTTTTTACTTTAGTAGAGTATTTCCAATTTCCAATACTTTTACTTCTACTCCACTACATTTCAGGTAAAACAAAATAATAATAAAACACTTTTATGCCATATTACTTTATATTTGATGTATCCTGTAGCCTATGAGAGGTTGCTCTCAGAGATATGAAATTAAACATGTCTAGTTTCTTATAATTAATCGCAAAACAAGAGCATAACATAGCCATACCAATTACATGGAAACAAGCATGCACAGAAAGACCAGAATGAACTTAAATCCGAATGAGTGTTTACATGAGTCACAATTGTTTCAATAGGATTTTAAAATGGAATAAACCGGTCAGTTACATCAGATCTAAGTTTAAATCAGATTGGCCATTTTCATTCCGATTTAAGTTTTTGTAGGTGTTTACATGACAACTTTTAATAGGATTGAACTTTTATTCAGAATGAAAAGGGGATTTAACTGTCCATGTAAATGTAGCCATTGGCTACGTTTACATGGACAGTTAAATCCCCTTGATACAATGATGATACACTTGGAGAGGCTGTGTTGCAACAGCCAGGACAGTCTAGCAACATTTGATTATATATGGGGCCCCATTACAGCTCACCTCGACTCCACTATATAATTGCTGCTCCGTTTGCCCTGCCAATGTGCCATTGTTAATTTTTCTGCTTCGTATAACTGCTGTGCTGCATGCCCTACTACTGTGCTTTTCTTAATGTTTAAAATTTGTTGTACTCAGAGACCTCATCACGATAGGTCCGTCACTCGTCAATTATACATTACATAGTCTAGTGTCATTGTTATGTATGTCTTGTTTGTCATGTCTATAAACAAAACGTAATAAAAACTTATATAATAAAAATAAAAATAAATGTTAAAGTACTATATTATTCTGAAAGTAATCATTGTTGTTTCTCAGTGATTGTTCAGTAACAGGGGTATCCCTGTCTCTCCAGCTCATCAATAAACAACAAATACATTTCCAGGTTTGTTGCAAACTTTCAGCCAATCAGGAGCGATTTTTTAATCAGCTTAATTTTTTATAGTGTTCCAGTTCCAATTTTGTCTGCTCATTTCTTTGTTTTCACTTCCAATTTCCCTTTAATCAGTATCCTGTCTGAGTTCTCTATCTGATTAGATAAAATTACTGAACAAATACCCTATAGCGATATTAGTGATTACTATCAGAACATAGAGCTATGCACTTATTTGAAGTAGACTCATACCCAAAAGTACCCAGTACGTACCGATGGCTCTGAGCTGTCCCAGCAGCTGTGTCCTCATCCCAACGATGATCTCCAGCGAGGCCTGGGACAAGAAGTTCTTCTCACAGAAGGAGCGCTCCCAGCCGTCATTGCAGGCCTTCTGCCATGCCTACAACACCACAAGATAAACGCAACGATTTACAATTTTGGTAGACACTCTTAACTGTATTTGGCCACGGACCCCATCTGAAAATGTTTGTGTTTTGGTGGAAAACTGACGCATGTGCAATGCATACTCTCTATAATATACTGTACACTGGGTGTACCTGGAAGGCCCTCAGCAGAGCCATGTGCATACTCTATATACTGTAAAGTCCAGTGAGTACCTGGAAGGCCCTCAGCAGAGCCATGTGGTCGCTGAAGGTGCCCGCGGTGAACCTCTTGCGAGAGAGCAGAGACGCTTTCTTCTCGAAGGCCTGGGCAGGCATCACGAAGGGGTCGCGGTGGGCCAGCGTGCAGGCGATGGTCAGGATGGGGTCCAGGCACTTCAGAACCACCCCACACAGCACCATCTTACCTAAGGGGGGGACGGGTGGAAACACCACGTTTTACAAGTAGGAAGGAACCCAATCCAATTTGATGGGTACCAGGCACACCAGAAACAAATGAAGGAATCAAAACAGGAATCAATACAATTCTAATCATTTAAGGCAGTGGTTCTGTGGGTCAGGACCTCCTAACTATATTTTAAATGGGGCTTATGTGGTTAATAAAAATAATACTCGACTAAATGTACTTAAATTACAATATTAGCCACCACTGAATCCTAATGCTATCCACCCCTGGTCTTACCCAGGTGGGGCTCCACGGGCAGGTCAGCCAGATGATAACCCAGCTCTGTGAGGTCCTCTGATGGCTCCATGGCATCTACCGTCTGCATTTGGGGGGGGGGGGGGGGGGAGGGAGAGAGAGAGAGAGAGAGAGAGAGAGAGAGAGATAGAGAGAGAGAGATGGAGGTTGGAGGGTGGTAATGGCAGCTGTAATGGCATGCTGAAAATAGCTACACTCTCACAACACGTGTTGTGAACTTTCAGATCGGCTATTTCAAGGGAAAGTAACTGTGGATGTCCCTACCTTGAGCATGTGCACAGCGTTCTTCACTATGTGGATGGGAGGTGGCTCTGGAGCTCTGGCCAGGAAGTCAGCGATGGGACAGTTGATTGGAGCCAGTAGTTTGGTGTGCAGACACAGCTCCTGTAACATAACACAATCATAAGGATTCACCACATAAAGCCATAAACCCTCTATTCCTAGTCAAAACCAGTGTTGGATAAAGTACATTTAGGTTGTTAGGTTGTTATTATTATTATAGAAAGTAAAAGATGAGTATTATTTTTTATTTTATTTGCTGCCTTCTTTCATTTTAGCATACAATTTAAGTGTAAGTTATATTAACTAGTTGGTTTCCCTGCTCTTCTATTGAGAGATTTACATTCTGTGGTCAGGTAGGACACCTACTGGCTGATGAGAGGTACTGCATCAAAATGCATTTCAGCCTCTACTTAAAGGAATAAATATTCCCTCTACTGCAGTGGTTTTCAACCAGTGGTCCGGGGACCACCAGTGGTCCTTGAGGGGGTTCTAAATAGTGGACTTGGTAACCAAATGGACCTTTATATCTTTAACTTGTAAAAGGAAACCCCAAACGGACCCGTAAAGTAAAGTTGTGATTTGTGAAGTCACGGAACACAGCGAATCAGGCTGGAAACCCGTGTGTTGTACCTGTAGAGGCATCCTCAGCAGCTGTGGAACCTGGAACTCCTGCATGCTGTTAAAGCGCAGGCGGCTGAACATGTGGAAGCAGATCCCAGGCCTACACCTTCCGGCCCTAAAGGACATAACAGTTACAGAATCACCTACCAGCCCTGAAGAACCATGGCTGCTTTTTTAATGTAATAACAAGTTCACGATTATGACAAAATAAGTAAATGTGACTATTATGTAACACTTGTGACTAGACACAAACCTTCCCTTCCTCTGCAGAGCGCTGGCTTTAGAGATCCATCCCATCTTCAGCATGCTCACATGGTTGATGGCATCAAACGACTTCTACAAGAGTCACATACATACGTTTTGTTTTAGATCCGCAATACTCCAACGTTTGACATGCATTTATTACACACATTTCATACCACTTTTTCCCCCTGTGGACACCCCAATCTACAGTACACAGTATTTAACTCTGAGAGTGCACAAATGGAACCGTAAGGGTCCATTGGTCCACTCTCAGAGTTAGGGTTCCATTTGTACACTCTCAGAGTTACAGACCTGTAAGGGTCCACTTGGTTCCATGTGTACACTCCTAGAGCGGTTTACAATGTCTGTTAACCCAGTCCTGAAGCCGATACAAATGTCTTCTAAATCAGTAGTTCTCGAATATTTTCAAGTCAAGCACCCCCAAAATGTTATGTATTTGGCCATGGACGCCCATCCAAAAATGTTTTATGCCAGGGACACCCCGGAAGATTTGTGTTGAAAAATTATTCAAAAATTTTCAAAGATGTTCAAAAATAAGCTTGCAGCTTGATGCGACGTGAGTTTGTACATCAGCTATTTTTGAGAACCACTGTTCTTCTTCATGAGCTTTTGGAAAAACACATGTTGCTATTATACATATAAAATGACACAGATGCTTTCCCTTTTTAATGGGTTAAATAGGACATAATAAAAGGTACCTCTTTGACTTTCCCTGAGTCGATGACAAACACCACATCATTGATGGTGATGCTGGTCTCCGCGATGTTGGTGGACAGGATCTGAAACACAGTGTGGGAATTTCTACATTTCACCTATGACATGCCCAATTATATTTTTAAGGGTATAATATTTTCCTCTGTATTGGGGAAATGAGTGAGCACAAAGCACCATAGTAAAATTGAAAGTAAATTCTTAAGTTTTGTGTGGTTGTTATAGTGGAAATAGACAATCTACAAGCTCAACAAATTATCTTGGGCACAAAGCTGAAAGTGTAGCAGTTGTCAAATAAAGCAGCAGAAGCAGGATGACAGGACAAGCCAGTGTGTTTCTGGGTAGATTGCCAAAGTTTGTGTGCATAATGTTCTTCTTCCTGTCCCTTTTCATTTATGGAAAATGAAAAAAAAAAGTAAGATATGCAAAATGAATGTATGTAATGCTATCCATAAATGAAATAAACATGAACATAAACATAAACATGAACATAAACATAATGTTGTTTATATTAAGTGCCAATAACCAGTGGTAATTAACATTGTTTTGGGTGTAACGTTTGTAGATTTCAGCCTCTTATATCTCAACTTCTGGAAAAAGAATTAACCTCTTAATTATATACGTCATTGTAGAGGTATGCGATTCACCAAATGTTTAGATTCAACATTTGTTGAATTCGTAATCACAAATTACTCAGTTTACAACACGTCACAAAGTGAAATGATAGTCGCAAACAATTGCAATTATCTAAAATAATTGCAATTATCTAAAATAATTGCAAGGCCTGGATCTGACTCACTATTTTCCGGACTCCAGGAGGCGTGTTCCTCATGACCTTCTTCTGGTCCATAGTTTGCATGTTGGAGTGCAGGGTGAACACCTGAAACCTGAAAAACAGCAACACACCACATGCTGTTATTCAAACTACGACGTAATGTTGTAGACTAGTCCACCTAAAGTGAGTCCAGGGCTCGAAATTGCGACCATTTTGCGACAAATGCGCCTGAATTTTAATCTTTGTGACCTAAAAATATATTTGGGAGCACCAGTGCAAATACAAATAATTGCTGTGGTGCGCCTGGCTACAACGGTCGATTGTAGAAACGGGTGCTCTCTGACATCCAACTCCACTGCACTGCTCCTGTCTGCTAGCTGCACTAGCACTTGATGCTAACAAACCAACGTGTAAAGTGTAGTGTTCTACTCTTTGACACAACGTATGGGACAACGTTGAGCGCTGCATCGCTCACATTCCAGAGTGCCTCGGCTCGCGACTTCACCATGTGTCAGAAAGTACACTATATCAAACGTTCAGATTCAGAAAAGACCGGAGCCACTAGCCAGCTAGTGCTACCCTACGGACTCTGTGATTGTGAATGTAAAAGAGATGGCGGTGGACCGGCACTCTGTGTGTGTGTGTGTGTGTGTGTGTGTGTGTGTGTGTGTGCATGCAAGAGAGAGAGAGAGGAGGGGGGGGGGCATGAGAGAGAGAGGGAGAACGAATAGCAGACTTGTAAGTGTTTCTACATAGCAGCAGTATTGATACTTTTACTTAAATAAAACATTAAGTAAAGTAATTTTTCCACCGCTGATTAGAAGTGAGTAGGCATAGCTATAAATACCATGTTTTACATCTTAGTCCGAGTCAAATTGCGCGCGCGCACACACACACACACACACACACACACACACACACACGCACGCACGCACGCTGGGCATTTACCTGCGAGCGTATTCAGAGAATCTCTTGTCGTCACAGGAGGTGATGCGATCTCTGAGACCAACAATCTCCTCATATCCAGGCAAGAAGATCAGAACAGCACCTTCAGGGAAAGGAGAACAAGCCTTTTATTGCACTGTTCTAGGGCCATGGTCCTCAGAGTGGGGTCAATGCTCTAGAACCGTGGTCCTCAGAGTGGGGTCACTGTTCTAGGGCCGTGGTCCTCAGAGTGGGGTCACTGTTCTAGGGCCATGGTCCTCAGAGTGGGGTCACTGTTCTAGGGCCGTGGTCCTCAGAGTGGGGTCAATGCTCTAGAACCGTGGTCCTCAGAGTGGGGTCACTGTTCTAGGGCCGTGGTCCTCAGAGTGGGGTCACTGTTCTAGGGCCGTGGTCCTCAGAGTGGGGTCACTGTTCTAGGGCCGTGGTCCTCAGAGTGGGGTCACTGTTCTAGGGCCGTGGTCCTCAGAGTGGGGTCACTGTTCTAGGGCCGTGGTCCTCAGAGTGGGGTCACTGTTCTAGGGCCGTGGTCCTCAGAGTGGGGTCACTGTTCTAGGGCCGTGGTCCTCAGAGTGGGGTCACTGTTCTAGGGCCGTGGTCCTCAGAGTGGGGTCACTGTTCTAGGTTTCCATGTTGAAAAATGTCATTTTTCAAACATTTTTCAAACATAGCGGAAAGAGTTGATCTATAAGCTTACAACACATCATAAAAGCTACACATTTGTAAAAAGAATTGTAAGCTTTGTACATTTTTTGGAAAGAAAACATATACAAAAATATTAATGTGTCTGTAATTTATTTTTATATTCAAGTTATTTGTCATATCTGCCCTGTGTAATTTGTGATTACGAAGCCTCAAAGGATAACATAAATGCAAATTGCAACACGTTAATCGTCAGCTTACAGTACAGTACTTTAACCAAAAACAACTCACCGTCCTCAGAGGTGGTGCAGATGTTGTGCAGCAGATGCAGGACGAGATCCAGGTCCACCTTGTCGTCATCAAAGCTGTGGTGGTAGGCCTCCAGCAGCTGCTGCTCCTCTGGGCTCAGCTCTGCACCGCCACGCTGCACCAGGGTGCTCTCATCCACATGACCGCTCTCCACCATGGAACTGAGGGAGAGAGAGACAGAGAAAGAGAGGGGGAGAGACAGAGAGAGAGAGAGAGACAGAAGCAGAGAGAGAGATTTTAAAGAGTTCTTTATTACGCACTGCCGGTTAATAGAGACCATAACATGACCTCAACTACATGCATAACTTATATGCAAACAAACAAAAACAAAAAAAGACAGAAACACGACCAGTCTCCAAAACCAGATTAGAAAGAGAAGAGCAGTTCATCATCATCCCCCACTGTACACTACTGTTCTGACTACACATACTGAACGCCATGTCCTAGAATGAGCGAATAGGGGAAGGGGATCAAGTCACGTGATTCTTTGGCTCAAACAGAATATTCATGGCACAAACCACTAATAATCTACAATTGTTCCTCATACAAAATTGTATAATACCCACTACAGAAGAAAGCTTTTGAAGAGAAGGAAACAGCCGTACAGAATGTCATATACCGTAGGCCCTACTGTATCTGAACTGCCCACACACAAGACTGCAACTTTAGATGACATAAAGAGAACATGACTTACAGGTAGGATTCCAGTAGGTCCACAGCTTCACTCTGTTGGAAGTGTTTGGCCCAGTCTAAAGCCGCCCTGCAAAACACAGAGACCAGGTCACAACATTTTCACCAAAAGGCTGCTTGTTTCTCTCACAGAATCTGTCAGAAGTCTGCCTACCAGTCATTGTTGGCTTTGAGGTGGAGGTTTGCTCCCATGGTGATCAGTTTCTCCATCTGTGTCAGGAAGCCTCTCGCTGCTGCCACCATGAGAGCTGTGGCACTGGTCTCACTGTGCGTGTAGTCCACTGCAAAGTAATCACATTAGGTCTTCAACAGGGGGTCCTCAGAGTTACTGTCCGTTGTGTTTTGTTTTTGAGTGGTGCACACCACTGTGTCCTGAAGTGGCACTGTTGAGCAGCCTACAGGCCCATTCACATTGAGCACAAGAACTATATAACAATAAAAGTATAACTAACCATAAAACTACCGTACAATACAGTAGAGTACAGTACAATAAAAGTATAGTTGCACCGGTCAGTTCACATGGCTGTGATTTTACATTAACCACTTGAACCCTAGAATCCCTATTCTAATAGTAGCATTAGCACACAATAGCCGATCTACAAGCACAGAATTGTGATGGGTCGTACTCGTACCGCTGACGTTCTCGTTGAGGATGAGGTTGAAGAGCTGAACGAAGACGTCTGCGTCCTGGTGATGGAAGACGTTGGAGATGCAGGAGTCCATCTCCTTGGACAGCCACGGCTCCAGAGGCACCACAGCGTCCACAGGCTCACTCTGTCAACCAGTGGTGGAAAGAAGTACTCACATTCTGTACTTAAGTAAAAGTATCAATTCTGCAAAACAAACTGTTCCTAGTTTGCTAGTTTTCCCCCCCTCTATACCAAATCTGTTCACCGAAAACAGCCCAACAGATCTACAAGCTCACATTGTAAGGTTGCAGATCTTCTATTTTAACCGAATGTTCCCATTTGCTTAAAACTTTTTCGGTTCACATGATTCCATAAAAGACTTGCGTGGAACCCAAAGACTGAGAACTTTAATCCATCAAAACATAGGAATTAAAGAATGTATAAATGGCGGACAAAGTAGGGTCTTACCAGCTCATTGATGATGGTGTCACCTGCGTCCTCCTGACACGAGTCTGGACTCTGGTGACCATCATCATCATCACCGCCACCCTCATCATCCTCACGCCACTCGCTGCATGACTTCTGAGTCTTTTCCTCTACACGACAACAATCACATTTAAGGACACATTCAAATGTCACCACATGTTTAACCAAATAACTCCATTTAGTGAAACATTGTAAGGCTGATGTATGATTACGTTCTTAGCGTCATACATCATCATCATGATAAAAAGCACCACACACTTTACACAAGTGTGATTTCTTGTGATCTTGTCATCGTCCCGGGAACCCCCGAAACCAATGGTGACCCATAGGTTAGCGAACAGTGCCCAACAGCGCCATTTGGCAGTCAACGAGTTAAATCAAGCCCAACATCAGAATCCTTTTCCACCACATGTGTGCAGTATCAAACCAAGTGATAAATGATTACCTCTTTGCCGCTCCTTCTTATACTTGATCATGTCTTTGTTGGCGTATCCCATCATCCTCAGAATGTCCTCCAGGAAGAGCTGTTTCACCTCAAATGGACGTCCTTTGACTGCATGGGTCATACAATGACTAGAATTAATCATAAAACAATGACTAGTTTTAATATTAAAACAATGACTAGTATTAATCATAAAACAATTATTGGTTACTAGTTAACACATTACCCAACAACTTCATTTTAGGGTTTTCGGAAATGAACAGGAAGTGAAAAGTCCACCTCCCATCCGTCTCAATGTAAACAGATTTGGAAAATCTTATCGATTTTCGTTCTAGAATTATTTCATTCTTTCGATTCTTGTATCTCATTTGAAGGACGGCACAGCAGCAGCTCTTACTGTGAATGGTGGGACAGGAGCCAAAGTATCTGAGGAACAGCTTTTCGTCCAGGGCAGCGCTGGACAGGATGAGTCTGAGCGTCGGCATGGTCTGGAGCAGGTCCCTCAGCTTGATCAGCAGGAAGTCTGTCAGACCGTCCCTCTCATGAACCTCATCCTGATGGCATGCCGTGCACACAACACAACCATACCACACACACACACACACACACAAGTTTACACCAACCACCACAATACTCACTAGTCTCTCCTAGTGTTGATGATTTCTTGTAAGTTCAGAACGCATTGTGAGCTTGTAAATATGCCGTTTTCTGCGAAGGTTTACCCAGAACACAGATGCTGAGGTTTAAGTTGTGAATAGTTTTAGTGCATTCATTGAATTTAAGATGTCACCACACGTATCAGCAGGTGGAGATCTCTGATTATCTGGCTATGCAAGACTAATAACACACTGAATAAAAATATGTTTTACTCTTACCGGGGTATGTACCTGTAAACAAGATGAAACAATAAAGAAGAACCTTGAACACTAGTTGCTAGACATTCACTCACCACAATGACATGTGTGACACTGGCCAGAGCGGCATCTCCAGCCATCAGGGTCCTCAGCAACACTCCACTAGTACAGAACGTCAGCAGGGTCTTAGGAGACACCCTGCCAGGTTAAAACAAAGATAGTTAAATACTTAACATCACTCTACTAGTACAGAATTGTCACCCTGCCAGGTTAAAACAAGATAGTTAACTAAATTAGTAGGGCTGGGGTTCGATTAAAACAATAAATCTAATGAATTAGAGGCTTTGTTTAATTGCATATCAATAAAGTCCATAATAATAATAATATCCATAATATAAATTATGGATAAGGGGTCAGGACAGATGGGACTTTTCGGAGAGGGGACAGAATACGGACTTAAATGGTTCTTCGTCTCAACTCTTTATTTTTTTTATCAAAATTTCCCATCCATTGGGCCAAGCAAAGTGTTCCGATCGGCTTCTTCTCCCATTGCATGCACTGGGGTTTGTTGTCTACTGGTTGGTGCACCGTTTAAAACAAATTCAATGATTCTTTCAGTAATTTCATGAAGAAATAAAAAAAGAAGTGTACCTCGGGGCACAGGTCTCCACTAGTGGTGGGGAAAAAATTGATTATCCAATTAATCGCGATGCCGTCATGGGCGATAATTCATCGATGCACAAATGTCCAAAATCGATTATATAATTAAAAAGAATTACCGGAGCAAAAGGGCGGAACTAATCTGCGACTGCGCTGTGGCATCGTACCGGACCGTTTAGAGTGACGCACAAAGCGCTCGCACACGCTTTCAACAACCAAAACAGAACGAGTTACCAACGCAGAGGGGAAGAGAAAAAATATGACAGAAAGTGAACATTTTGTATGAGGTTGAGGGGACACGAGAACTCAATAAAACTCACACCATCGACCGTCTGTGGCCGATGTACAGTATGTGGCAGATGTAGTGTGGCTCCAAAGTGCGTAACATGGCCCGGAATCCGTCGCTCTCCACGACCGAATATGAACGTAAATCCTTTGCAATAAAAGTGCCGATGGGACTTCGTAATTCTAGTCGCCTTTTCTGAGTGCATGGGCAGCTGTGTCCGGGATCGGGATGGTTGTCTTGACTGCATCTCTGGATGTCAGTGGGCAATATGGTCTTGTTGAATCGAGTTCCCGTGTCCCCTCAACATCATAGAATCCAAAATGTTGCCATACACTTGTAAAATACTTTAAACCAAATGCTCCTTAATGTGTGCAAACAAATAGAAAAGTGCAACATATAGTCTCAAGAACTGACCCCAAGCTTCCTTAATAACACTTCAGTAACTGAAAATTAAATCCCTGAATAAGGAAACAAAGAAAAGCACCTTTTTTGTCCTACAAAGAATAAAGACAATTTGACAGAGTGCTGCTGACCTCAACCGAAATCCTGCCCATGTATTTCTATGACATGACATCTTATGTCATTATTAATATATATTTATTGTATGCTTTGTACAAAGTCTTTTTTTTTTAAAAGAAAGCTGCTTAATGTTTCTAAGAGTTTGATGGGGAGGAGCTGGCCTGAGTGTTCGATTAATCCGTTTATTGCTGTTCTGTATTTGGCCACGGACCCCCATCTGAAAATATTTTGTTCTATGGACCCCCCCAGAAGCAAAGATTTGAGTTAAAAACGTGCACTGTGAAAGAATATATATATTCATAATCATTAGAAAGCACTTTGTTTATTAGTCACACAGTGACTGAGTGATTAACAGTGAGTAATTAATCATGATTAATCGGGATTAAATTGAATCGTAATGTAGCCCAATTAATCAGAGATTAATCGAATCGTGACCCTCGGAATCGATATGTAATCGCATCGCCAGGTACCTGGCGATATCCGCCCCTAGTCTCCACCAGGATAGGAGTGTTTAAAAAAAAGTCAAGTGCCATTTCTTTCTCAGCCTAGTGGGAAAATGCGTCCACAGTGTCACCACAATCGGACACTGCGTTCATGTTTTGCGGAATTTTGTACAAAACGGGCCACTCCTGTAAACTTTGTAAGTCAGTCTTAGCTAATCAGGATGGAATATAAAAAAATCAAACCGACCTGTCTTGATCACATGACTATAGAGATCATGTGTACCGGTTAGCCTGAAATTTGGATAAAATATTAAGGATTAATATCAAGAAATGTGTTTTACATAAGTTGGGAGTGTGCATACAAAGTTGCATACACTGTCAGAGTTAAGGAGAGACCTTGAAATGTAAACATTTGAGAACCACTGTGAAAGGACTTGACCAATGGCCTCGCCTCATTCAATACCTGCTTTCTAGTCGGATCTGATAGCCCACAGTCTGTCCAATGGCCTCGCCTCGTTCAGCTGCCACCCGCTCAGCCACAGCGATGGTTGCCAGCCGCCTGGGCTGCGTGCAAAAGATCCTACAGGGGGCGCCCTTTCCGCTGCTGTCATCTAGCAGGAACTGTGGAATCTGCAGGACAACCATACAGTCGCTGTCACAGGTGGAAACCATGCATGTCCAAAAAGGAAAAACTGTGTTCCAAAGGATCCAATGTAGTTATTGTTTAGTTACATTTAAGGAATATTACACGAGAGGGTGTCCTTTACTGTCATTAAGTAACAAATGTGAGTACTTGGGCCTACCTGTGTGGTTTTACCAGAGCCGGTCTCTCCCACCACCAGCACCACACGGTGCTCTCTGATGATCTGAACGATCTCCTCCTGGCGCTCGTACACCGGCAGGGAGCGACGGAACAAGTCCAGCTCCGACACCGAGCGCCTCTGGGGAACTTGGGGGATGTTGTTGTTCAGACGCCCGTTGGTCCTGTTCTTGTCACGGCCGTTGTCTGAACCGGACAAAAAGGGACACAAGAGCACCTTTAAGCCTTTAAGTCCTGCGGCCAATTCTACAAATGCCTTCTAATGGCCCGTGCACACGGTGGGGCTTTTTAAAGTTATCAAAGGACAAAAAGTATGTGATGTGTGCGTGAGAGCGAGCGAGAAACGGCAGTAATGATTTTCATTAAATAATTCTGTCTCTCTGCATGTATGCACACGCACGCACTGCAATGTTAATATAGTTGCCACTTGCCAATATGTATGACACCTGAATTTACCCACGGAATAAAAGGTCTAAAGCCTATATTGATATCCATCTATCAATACAGGCAGTCAGACAGACTTTCTGTCTGTGAGCTGTCGTGTGCTCTCATTGGCTGTAACACAGACCTTCTCTGGGTGCGGTCGCAACCCCGTTCAGTACTTTATGATGTCTAGTCGGTGATGGAACCAAATATCAAACCTGCTAGAAATTCATAAACGTTCGGGAATCGTTCGTATCGCCACCGGATCTTCTCGCAAAGCCTTTCACACACAGTGAACAAAACCTTGGCGATCAAAGCCTCATCTTGCGTCAGATCAGGGTTTTTGTCGGCGACGGCGAGCACCAAAAACGTTACCAGACAGCATAATAATTGTAGCAGAAATCTTGCAGTGTGTACTGGCCTTTAATCAGTGGTTATAAAAGGACCACCCCCCCCACCCCCCTATTTAAAAATATATAACTTTTTCGAATTTTACTTTTTAAATAGCCTGAGTTTGTAGATTTGTAGAACAGCTATTTTGATATAGCCAATGTAGGGTTAAATCGTCAACTTAAATGTGTGACCGTGACAGCCCTACTGCATTGGGGTTAGGGCCAGTACCACTCACCAGTGTCGGGGGGGTCAGACGTGTGGCTTGCTGTGCTAGGCAGCAGGTCAGTGCGTTCCTTGCAGGTGACAGGAAACCTGTGCAGCAGGCTCCTCACCGTCTGCATGGAGCTACTGGACAGCTCAACGCTCATGCGGGACTGGACGCGCTGCAGGCCGGCTTTCTTCCGGATGGTCAGGAACCGCTTGGAACCTTTCCTGAAGTCAACAAAAGGATGTTTTTAAGCAGTCTTCCGTCCTGCCGTTACAATGTTATAGTCCAAATTTATTTATTTTTTCACTATGAGGGCAATTCAGTGTCAATTTTGTCGAATAAAACTATGACTTATTTTTTTTCTTCGTCTAACTAAATAAACTAAGCTATGATGGCTAACAAATTATTGACAATTTCATCAAGAACTAAAAACTAGACTAAAATGTTAGAGAGGGACAAGTGGAGAAGAGAACCAGAATAACTTAGACAAGTCCTTATGCATGGGTGTCACGCTCCGAAAACAGTGTTGTAAACTAGAAAAAGTGCCCCTCTGGGCACAGGTCTCCACCAGGCCAGGTTATTATGTCCTCCTGGTGGAGCTATAACAGGCCGTTCTGGAAAATTCGGGGCAGAGGTTAGTCGTTGGCATCACGTGAGTGTGTGTGCAAAGTTTGGCATCGACCGGGTTAACGGTGCCGGAGATTAGCACAGATGGACGGACGGACACACACGAGTGCAAAACATACTCTCCCCATGCCTTCGGCTGGTGGAGACAATCAGGCATTACGCCGCCATCACGGCCCATACATTTTAGTCAACTAAATCAACTGTAGATTTAGTCAACTAAAATGTTAGTCAACTCAAACTGAACTAAAAGTTCAGATGAATATGACAAAAAGGCATTTGCTGTCAATCAAAATGAACGTACCCTCTGCTCTTGGACACGTAGCCCAGAGAAAGGGCCTGGCGGTGGATGAAGGCTCTCTCTGTGCTGGTCAACGACGACGGGAACTCCATCTCTGTTAAACACATTAACCCATTAAGAGGACCTGATTCTACAAATGTCTTCTAAATCCTGACAGTTTTCTGGAAAAAGAATGATGTTTCAATTCTATATCAGTGATGCTCAAACTTTTTCATTTCAAGGACTTGATCTGCTACTTTTCAACAGATAAAGTTTAAAATAGAAGAGTGTGTTAAGAACGCATTCAAGATTTTTCAAAAATGTTTAAAAAAATAGCAGTTGTGCAAGCTGTGAGCTTGTATCTACTATTTTTGACAACCACTAAGAACAAACACCTGCACACTGTCTTCAAATGCAGTGAAAAAATCACACCCGTGTGAACTGAGTGGTGCAACTACACATTTATTGTTATAGTTACTGTACTGTAAGGTATTTGTAAAATGTGCCTCAAATTGTAAAACATTAGAACCAGGAAAGCATCTGTGTCATTTTACATTTTTGGTTAAGTACTCTAGTCTGTGCTTGAATTTCAAGGTTTCTCAACAGTGTCGCACATACCGCGGTCATGCACGCACGCAGCATTGATGTGTGTTGCTACGACGCAGCATTGTGTTGCTACGTGCTATACACACACACACACACGTGCGATACCGCACGCACGCAGCATTGATGTGTGTTTTATTTGTGGATATAAATTATATATTTCCCCTCAAATATCTTAGTTTTACCAACATTGTTAATGTGAAATAGTTTCAAGATGCTTATTTATTTAAATTGTGATAATTGCTATAGCTATTGGAGCTCTGATGGTCCCACCGTCCCAGACAGAAAGGGGACGTAAAGAGGAAATTAATATGCCCGGGTAGAAGGCATCATGACTGGGGGTGACTGGGAGGAGTGACTGGTGTTGACATCGCGGATCGTCTGACTCTGCCAAAACGGAACAGTTACCCTTTAAAAAAACACCTCCATTCAGTTTCATTGTAACTGAGATTTTCGATCATAATTTTTTAATACCGTATTTAGCTATAACGAGAGCAAATGTTCGATGCTAATTGACAATGCTACTGTGCTACTACCATAGAGCTAAATGGCTACTCTCAGCCGCACAAGAGGAGATTAGACCCCATCCCTCCCAGAGAAAATCCCATAGCCTGGAAGGACGATCGGCCTGGCTCGGCCAATGACTCGTTCGAGTGACATTGAATTGAATTGAATTGACTGGTGGGTCCGTGCCATAGAGTATGGTCCGTACGGGAGATCCTATAGTTTACAGGACCGAAATGAACGAAATGAACGAATCATTTTAATGAACGAACAAACGACCGATCCGTTCACTGAAAAGAACGAAAGTTCCCACCACTACCGCGTTCATGCACAGCACTACACACACACGTGCGTGCGCACACCACTGATGCACGCATGTGCACACCACTGGTGCTCACTGATACATACATACATACATACATACAGGTACATACATACACAGGTACACAGACATTGCGGCTTGTAGGAGTGGTTGCACCACTCAAAAACTGTAATAGGGAAACAGCAACGTTTCGGCCTATTTGGCCTTCATCAGGCTATCACAAGATCGCCTGATGAAGGCTGCATTTACGACGTTACCGTTCTGGTCGCTAAAGTGAAACCTCTCCAGGGACAGGTGGACAGCTATCTTGACACACTCATCAATGCGGATGTCCTTCAGTCCTTTGGCTTTTGACCCCCCACCGCTGCCGTGTTTGTTCTTCTGTCCCTTCGCTGTGCTGCCGTGACGTGACATGGTGAGTTGGTGACCTGTCTGTCACACACACACACACACACACGCACACGCACACGCACACGCACACACACACACACACTTTAGGCCAAGGGTTCCCAAACTTTTCAGACAGTGAGTCCGCGACCTCAGATATTGGGAATGATTTCGAAAACAGTCATATTAGATATTATATAGACATGAGGATATTATAGGTCTGGCTATATCAAACGTTTTCATGACAAGGTCCCAGTTTTTCCCTTTGTACACATAGTTGCTTGTAATTGTTGGTGACATTTATTAATAAGTTAATATCCTGACTTATGCTGATGAAATGAAATGAGTACATAAGACCACAATGGCTCCTTGACTTTTTTGTGTATTCAATCAATCAGAGAGACAGAGATTCTAATTATGTGTGTGTGTGTGTGTGTGTGTGTGTGTACACACACACTGACACTCTAAACTTTAGAGTATGTCATGATGCATACTGACTAGAGTCTAAACTTTAGGACAACACAATCTTATACAATATGCAGTGGGCCTGCTTCATGTCTCTCTCTCCTCTCCCTCCCCCTCTCCCTCTCCCTCTCCCTCTCCCTCTCCCTCTCCCTCTCCCTCTCCCTCTCCCTCTCCCTCTCCCTCTCTCTCTCTCTCTCTCCCTCTCTCTCTCTCTCTCTCTCTCTCTCTCTCTCTCTCTCTCTCTCTCTCTCTCTCTCTCTCTCTCTCCCTCTCCCTCTCTCTCCCTCTCCCTCTCCCTCTCCCTCTCTCTCCCTCTCTCCTCTCTCCTCTCTCCTCTCTCCTCTCTCCTCTCTCTCTCTCTCTCTCTCTGCAGTTGTAGAATGTTGTAGTTAGTAAATATGAGTCAGACATGTAACTAGCATGCCATGGAGGTATAGACATTTAGGCTAAGGGAGAACACAAGACAAGTCCTGGACACACTCACAATCACTCTCACTATAGCTCTCTCTTCAGATCAGATCAGATTATGTCTACACAATTCAGATCACAATCAGATCAAATCATGTCTAAACCTCTGGGCTAAACTCTTAATATATACTCTAAGGCTAAACTAGCCGTCTTGGACACAACATGCCGTGTAACCGGACTGACAGTGCTCGCGTCAGTGTAAACACGGTTACACGCAACACAGTTACCCCAGTCCCAGCAGCATGCTAACCAACAGCTATAGGCTAACATGGCTTAGTTTAGTACTTTAGTTCAACAATTACCAACTAACGGTGTGACGCACGCCGAAAACGAACAAACATGCAAGCTCACACAATGCACGTTGAACTTGTCGTTGTGGGAGCATGTATATCTGGTGTTTTCGGCGAGCGACGCCATGTCCAGCGAATGAAAGCAATAGCGTGCGCTTACTGTGTTTGGCGGTGATTGAAACGTCGGGTGAGTTATAAGTGTTTAATTAATGTAAACAAGTTTCACCTGGACGTGAAGACGACCCTCCAGAAGGCTTGAGCTGCTATACTGCTGCTGCTTGCGCACGAGCGTCAAGGCAGTTATTTTGGCAAATCTCAAATCTAAGATAGCAAATATGAGACTTCCGGTGGACGATCTCTTCAAAATAAGAGTATCCTCTAGAGTGTTTTAAAAAAGATTAATTTGCACACTAAAACTACAAATTAAGCATTTAAACGATGCTATAAGACACACATTATGTTTCTCCTTGCATTGCATTGAAGACCCCTGCCTCAGGGCTTTTTGTGTGTGCATGTGTTTGAATTGAGTAGCAAAGTTGAATGAACGCTCCCAAAATGTCAGTAATTTTGATAACACTTTTGATAAACAGTTGCATTAAAACCAGAAACAGCATTTAGAAAAGGTAAAGGAAAAAGCTTCTTCAGGGAATCCAACCAGAAAAAGTTTATAATGTGGTACGTGTCTGGAACTTGATATTACAACATTGATATTAAACTTATTTTGTGTTCATTCAAAGTTGAAGCTATTTATTTTAGTAAGAATGTCAACAGAACACCAATGTCAACATCTACTGAAAAGACGCACCACGTCCTAAAGAAAACAAATACAACTTATGCAAATAATGCGGAATGCGATGTATGATGATAAGAGCGCCCATCACTTCACACGAGTGTGATCTTTGAGTGGTGCAACCACTCCTACAACCAGCAATGTCTGTGTCCGCCCGCCTGTGTGTCTGTGACGTTAATGAGCACGAGCATGAGTACCAGTAGGGGCGCTGTTGTGCCAGAAACAGAGAGAGAGTGCTGCAGTTGCCTGCTAATGAGAGAGAGAGAGAGAGAAGGGGGGGGGGGGGGGAGTTGCACCACTCAGTTCACACGGGTGTGATTTGTATTATTATTATTAACCTCTTTTGGTGTTAGCATTATGTTGTGCTTTAGCTATTGAAAAATAGCAGATCTACAAGCTCATAGCGCGCCACCGATTGGCGCGCTATGAGCTTGTAGGTCTGCTATTTTTGAACGAC
The DNA here is from genome assembly GCF_964188405.1 of Protomyctophum parallelum. Classification (NCBI taxonomy): domain Eukaryota; kingdom Metazoa; phylum Chordata; class Actinopteri; order Myctophiformes; family Myctophidae; genus Protomyctophum; species Protomyctophum parallelum. The sequence continues at coordinate 14,986,491 of NC_139709.1, forward strand.
TGACATAGAAACATATCTTTTCCCGAAAACTGTCAGGATGTAGGAGACATTTTTAGAATCTGATCTCAGGTCAAAATGGGTTAATGCAAGAACAATGGCTTTCCAGGAAGAGAAAGTGTGTAGTTAACTTTCTATAAACTTGGAATCCCCATCGATGATGTCATTGGTAGGCAGGGTTTCTGTCTACAGGCCTCCAATAAGACAGAGTTAGTAGACAGAAATTGTGTCATCTTATAATGAGCATTTGTGAAGATCAATTATAATACCGGTATATAAAAGATAAAGTTTAAGGATGCAGAAGGGAGTTCCAACCGCACCTCTAGCCTATGACAGGCCAGTCTGGTGCATCTCAGAAGCAAGACAGGACAGGATTCAGTCTTAACCAATGAAATGACAGCATTTCTGTCGGACGATAATAATTAACCAATGTAATGACAGCATTCCCTTCAGCGCCTATAATGATTAGTCCTCCTGGATTCTGGCCCTCTTGTTATGACTTCCTGATTGGATGGTTAAATTGTAAGTGTCTGCTGATTGGCTTGTCGAGGCTTGTGCGTGCTGTGATTGGTCGGTTGAGGCGTCCGTATCTCTGAATCCGTGTGCAGTGATCTTATAGGACACAGAGGTCTCCCTCTGATTGGGCGTTTTGTAGAGGGACACTCGTCTCTCTGACCCCACCCACTGTAGCATGAGCCTCAGCGTGGGGGCGTGGCCCCAGCTCTCTCCCAGGGCGGGGACAAGCTCTGACTGGGTCCCACCGCCGCCGACCCTGGTGGTCATCTGATTGGTCATCACCACGGCGACGTGGTGGCTGGTCGCCATGGCGATGAGTTGCTGGGCGAGGGTGTTGAGAAGGCGTGTCCTCTGGGACATGTCATCGTGACGACGGAACGGTGATGCCACGCTGTCAATCACTAGGAGGCGTGGCTTCTGGAGGCTGGACAGGAAGTCAGGCAGCAGGTAGAGCTCCGCCAACAGGTCTGTGTAGTCATGGCAACGCACCTGGCAACAGTAACCAGGGAGAGGTCAACCCATTCATATAGTAAATATTTACATACGGTATGCTGTCTGCCAGGCATTGTGACAGTTTTTATATTGGATATTTTTAAAACATTTTTAGGGTAGGTAGGGTAAGTGATATGTTGCTAACATAAGTGTTAAATAACTATATATGATGATAGTATTCAGTGCTATAGTGTTTATTCAATAAGAGAAGTCTCGATGTCTCTCCCGTTCTTTAGTAAACAGAAAATGGATTTTGAGGTTGGGACTTGGGATACCAATTGTATCCAGTCAGGAGATAACTCATACCGGTTAGTTACAGGATAAACAAGTGGAATTGGAAGTGATGACACAAATAAATGAGCAAACAAAGTTGGAACTGGAACAATCAAAGCAATTTTAAGCTAAATTTTGGTTGCAAATTTCCAACCTACCTGAAAATGTATTTTCTGTAAATCAACGAGCTGTAGAGACAGGGAGACCCAAGTTACTGAACAAACACTTTAGCAAAAAATATCGCCTAATCATTATCATATAATATTCTCACATGTCTACAGATTGGACAAAATATAAATCTATTAAAAAAATGTAAACACTCCCCATTCACACAATGTTTCCACCAGAGAGTGATGATGGATATCAAACTGATAATGAGGGGCACTAAAAGTAATAATGAATTGCATTTTTATAGCGCTTTTCCAAGTGATTAGCTGGTCGCGGACAGACAGACGGACGGATGGACGGACGCAAAATATACTCTCCCCATGCCTTCAGCCTGGTGGTGGAGACAATAAACCATTGATAATTGATATTTTTTCACAAACCAACCAACATACTTCCACTTTGACTTAATCGTGTCAAAAAGTCATCCTTCACTTTCTTTCCCCTTTTTAAAAATATAATGTAGACGGCTACCACAAAGACGTTGGAGAGGATGGTTTCCACAGTGAAGTCCCGGAGGGCGTCGGTTTGTTGCTGGTCTTCAGCCAATCGGCTGAGGTGTTGCACGGCAGCCTCCGCCAACTCTGCTAATCTGTGAACCATGAAACTGCCCTCAGTGTCAACAAACACCGCCTGACCTCCCAGACCTCCAAAACACTCTGGTACCTGTACATCCACACACACCTGCAGGCTGACAGGAGAGGAGAGGAAATAATGAATACATATTAATTTGGTGATAAAAGGAAAAGTGAAGGAAAGAGCACATCAGCACTTCCGCAACATATAGCATACCGACGATAAAAACATAATAAATCGTTTGGGCTTATTTCCATTGTGGTCCTTGTGACAAGGACAGGACAGGCGAGCGCACATGCACATGCACACACACACACACACACACACACACACACACACACACCCTCACACACACACACACACACACACACACACACACAAAGAGCGAGTTGACCGAAATGATGCCATCTTATAATGAGCATTAGTGAGGACTGAGGATCAATTATATGATAAGGTTGAAAATCGCTACGTTATATAAAATGTAATCTATACCAGAGTTGGGTTTTCCCCACTCCCGGGGGTCCACAGATCTCGGTGGTCTTGCCGACAGGAAGGCCCCCTCCCAGCGCTGCGTCCAGCTGGGAGCAGAAGGTCAGGATGCTCCCTAAGGCCTCCTCCTGCTCCAATAGGTCCAACGCCGTCACCTGACCACCTGCTGCACCTCCCGCTCCATCAGCACCTCCTACTCTGCTCCTCACTGTCTGTAGCACCTCCACAGCCTCCTCCGGAGACACACCCGCCTCTACAACAACAACATTCCTGATTGCATGACAACCTACAGTATATCCCATTAAGAAGTAATAAGTAATAAGTAGATTGGTAATAAGTAGAGTAATATTATTTTCAAATGAGTAACGGCTCCAGAGTAACATTACTTTGTTTTGTAACAAAGCCCAACAACACATCTTATTATTATGTTTACCTTCACTTAACTGTAGGGATTTAAAGATGGTAACTGCTGGTTTAATAAAGGTGTTATTTTTACCTTTACTGTAGAAGTTTGATAAAGGTGATATATTTGTACCTTTACTTAACTGTAGAGGTTTGATGTGCAGCAGATCAGCAGCAGATTGGAAGCCTGCCTTCAGTAGTTTGACTTTAACAGGAGGAGACAGAGGCAGGCTGGACACTGGAGTCTGCATGTCACCTCCTGTAAATCAAATGGGTGGTCTACTATCTGTATTAGAATCAGATTGGTTGGATTAAGCCTGAACAGAACGAAAAGAATAACAAACAAAAAAATAACCGTGGTGGTTTGAAATGTGATGCTATATGTGAACCATTGATTGATTGATTGAAATATTTATTAACAGTTTGTAGAATTACAGTACATTTCAAGCACAAACTCAATACAAAGACTGTTAACTGTGAGTGGACGACCCAATTAAGCATTACACTTGTTTACAACAGGGTCCACATTGTTCAATTCATCAAAGCATTTAGAGACATACAAATAGACACTTCTATGTAGCTAAAGAACAAAACAGGAATTCATCATATAGGAAGCAAAAAGGGAAAATAATTTAGTCCCTTGTTTGTGCCGAATCTGGGTTGTACATGGTTTGTTGCACTCCCTCTGGTGTTGTGGGTGTGGACTTCGTTTACATTATGGAAGTATTTAGACAGGTAGGCTACATGGGTATCTTGTGGACCAGACCCATTGCAAGATGCTGTACTCTGTCGTCGACCCTAAGCCATCCCAGCCTGTCAAAGTGGGCAGGGGTGAGGTGGGTTCGGGGGGTGAGGCCAAGTAGGAGCCTGACCAGTTTGTTTTGGGAGGTCTGGAGCCTTGTTTTAAGGGCCTTTGAGGTGCTGTGGTACCAAGAGGTGGATGCATAGTCAAAGAAACCTTGTACGAGGGCTCCTGTTAAGGTCTTCAAGGTGTTTTTGTTGACCAGTGAGGAGATCCTGTAAAGGAATCTTGTTCTTTGATTGACTTTTTTGATTATGTTGGTGGCCATTTTATCACCGGAAAGATTGGCCTCCAGGTAGGTAATTTGATCTTTTCGTGTGATAATATTGTCACCCACTCTAACCAAGAAGCCATCTGCCTTGCTGAGATTACTATTTGATCCGAAGAGAATGGATTCAGTTTTTCCCAGGTGTAAGGATAGTTTGTTATCAGTGAGCCAGGTGCAGAGCTGAGGGTCTTTTCAACCTGCAGTTTGTTCCTGTCCGAGACCAGCAGTGCTGAGTCATCTGCGAACAGGAACAAGTTGCAGTCACAAGCTGATGTCATGTCGTTAACATATATTAGGAACAGTAAAGGCCGTAGTATGCTTCCTTGTGGGACGCCACAGCTCACTGGGAGGGGGGGGGGGGGGGGGGGGGAGACAGTGTTCCGTTCACCTCCACCATCTGTTCTCTCCCCTCCAGGTAGGATTGCATCCAGCTCACTGATGTGCTATCAAAACCAATAGCTTTAAGCTTGTTAACCAGTATGGAGTGGTTCACGGTGTCAAAAGCCTTTTGGAGGTCCAGCTTGACCATGCCGCAGTATTTTCCAGCATCCACCTCGTGTTTGATGTTGTCGCTCAATAGAGGAGGCATGTGTCAGTGGAGTGGGATGTTCTGAAACCAGATTGGAACTCGTACAGCAATTTATTAGTGGCAAGATACTTTTCAACCTGTTCATAGACAATTCTTTCCATCACTTTCGAGATGGAGCTTAGAATAGAAATAGGGCGGTAGTTGCCGGGTTCTAATTTACTCCCTTTTTTGTACAGGGGGGTTAACCAAAAGCTGTAGTGTAGAGTCTGTAGACATTAATGCAGAAAAGCAACTATATGTTCTTCCCTAAAATGCACTTACTGTTGCTACTACTATAGTACTATCTCCAACTTTAATATTTTAACAAAACATTTAAACTTAATCAAGTAATGCCAAAATAATTACCCCATGTCTTCTGAGTGTAGAAAGTAGAAACTTTGATACATAATAAGACAGGGTTAGCCCAAACATTTAGATTCTCGTAGAGGTTTTTTCGTCAGAATCGAAAAAAACCTCTACGAGAATCTAAATGTTTGGGCTAAGACAGGGTAATTATTGACACACTATATTGTTGATCGCCTCACATCAGTTTCCCTTTAACGTTTATACTCCGTCGCATGCCGAAAATAGCAGATCAACAAGCTCACTGAACTTGTAGATCTGTAGATAACATTTGCCTTAGTTTAATAATGGATCAATGTGTTTGTTAGAAATATAAGGTTCATCTATGTTTATGTACCTGTTGTAGTGTTGTTTAACAAGCCGCCTGCTCCAGTCTGAGTCTGTAATTCACACTCACTCTCACGTCACATGTCACAATAAAAGTCTGGGGAACAGAGGCTAGTTTAGTTTAGTTTCAATCCTTTTGTTTCATGAATTCTATTTTGAAGGCCGAAAGTTGTATCCGTCTAGGCGTCTACGTCATTCACATGCGACAGGAGTTCCACACGTTTTCCAACATCGGAGTAAAACACTAACATCAGAAGGTAATATTAATGTTTGTATATTTCATGTTTTATTCACAGTTTATATCTGCATATTGAATGTTGTTAATATTCATATTAACAACATTAATACACTAACATCAGAAGGTAAAAGTACTGTACTGAACCGTTATAAACTACCGTAGTCGTTTTTAACGTGTAGACTAGAGGTTTGTTTACAAATCGGCATGTATACTGCATTATTGTTTTTGCACGTGTGTGTGTGTGTGTGTGTGTGTGTGTGTGTGTGTGTGTGTGTGTGTGTGTGTGTGTGTGTGTGTGTGTGTGTGTGTGTGTGTGTGTGTGTGTGTGTGTGTGTGTGTGTGTGTGTGTGTGTGTGTGTGTGTGTGTGTGTGTGTGTGTGTGTGTGTGTGTGTGTGTATTGTATTGAGGGTTTAATACATGTCTGAAGAATGAAGATACACATGAACATGACTCGTTCGGTCAAGCCTAAGCTATAATAATAATATCTGGGATTTATATAGTGCTTTTCATGACACTCAAAGACGCTTTACATGTGTTAGGGCCAGGGGGGAACAAGAAAAAAGGACAACTTTATTAGAAAAAAACAAAAGAAAAAAACAGTGCATATAACAAGTTTTTAAAAACACATCAGCTTGGGAATGCGATTGTGAACAGGTGGGTCCCTCTGATAGAATGTCAGAGTCCTTGTTAGCAAAATCAAACAGTTTTTATACACCTTGTGTCCCGAAGTGGCAAAATGCAGCCATGGATAAAGCCCTGGCTACATGACTGATCCCCAGTGGCAGGTCCCCCTTCTTATATATAGGCTAGGCCCCTCCCACTGGACCATACCAATTACCAACCCTAATTGATTCCACAATTATAACAGCCCCATGTCCAGAGACAATACTTTAACACTTGTATAATTCACATTTAAATCATTACACATTATCCACAATTCACATAACCCACATATTTATAATCAGAGTTCTCTCTCTATATATATATATATATATATATATATATATATATATATACACACACAAAACACTGATGGCATGTCCCCTACCCAAACCTAGCCCAAACATTTAGATTCTCGTAGAGGGTTTTTCCGATTCTGGCGAATCTCTCTACGAGAGTCTAAAAGATAACCCCGCCCCTAACGTCGAAGAAGGAACGTTTGTGCCTCAAAATCACTCTTACCTTGTACAAATGCAAAATCTAAGCTGCTTTAAATGTTGCCCCACTTGTTTGTGAGGTGTTCGCAATCAGATTAAACACAGCACATGCTTATTTTTCAATAAAAAAGGTATTTTAATCCACTCTGTTTCTGAATCCTCCATTGTAAATGCGGTAAACGGCGCAACAGAATATTGCCCGCGCCCCTAGCGGCCAGGGTTCTCTTGCGCATTTACAATGGAGAGAAAAGCAAGATGGCCGCCAGATTCCGAGACAGAGTTGATTAAAATACCCTTTTTATTGAAAAATAAGCATGTGCTGTGTTTAATCTGATTGCGAACACCTCACAAACAAATGGGGCAACATTTAAAGCAGCTTAGATTTTGCATTTGTACAAGGTAAGAGTGATTTTGAGGCACAAATGTTCCTTCTTCGACATTAGGGGCGGGGTTATCTTTTAGACTCTCGTAGAGAGATTCGTCAGAATAAAAAAAAACCTCTACGAGAATCTAAATGTTTGGGCTAACCCAAACCCACAGTTGGTAGGTGCAGCTCCCTACAATGTAGCCACCAATCAGTAATAAAGCAAGCACCACACAATATACAAAAGTCAAAATCACAAATATCACTCTGCAACACAAATAATACCTCAAACTTTAACCCCGTGTTGAATTCAGTCTCAGTGGCAGGCTGAACTGCCACAGCTCGACCCGTTTCGTTGAATGGCTCTAGAGAGACTGTGTACCAATTTGCGCGATGTTTGGACAAAATCTGTAGGTGTACTGTGCAAAAACTTGTTTTGCACAAAGCGGCCTCCTGGTGGCGCTATAACAGGCCGTTCTGGAAATCGACCGGGTTAACGGTGGCCGAAATTAGCTGCTCACGGACACACGGACGGACGGACACACACACACACGGACGGACGGACGGAGTGCAAAACATACTCTCCCCCCATGCCTTCGGCCTGGTGGAGACAATAATAGAGCTTTAGTTTTTAATAAACAAACAACTGAAACCATTTATGATGTAGATTGGCTATACAATTTACAATTGTGGCATTTAGCATAAGCTTTTAATCCAGAGCAATTTACAGTAAGCAAGAACAACACATGGAATACATCAAAATCAAATACATAAAAAACTAGAAAAAGTGCCCTTCTGGGCACAAGTCTCCACCAGGTTATCCACAGATCCGTGCAGTTAGAGGTAAAAACACTTTTCGGCCAGTTATAGCGCCACCTTGAGGCTGAGTTGAAATTGTTCATGTGTCATTTCGTCCTCGGCCTAGTGGGAATGTGGGTGCACAATTTGACGGAAATCACGCGATGTGTTCATGATTTGCAGCATTTTGTTTGAAACTGAGCACTCCTGTGAACTTTGGAAGCCAATCTTAACCAATCAGGATGGAGTCTGAGAAATCTGAAAGACCCGTTTCGTTGAATGGCTCTAGAGAGACTGTGTACCAATTTGCGTGATGTTTGGACAAAATCTGTAGGTGTACTGTGCAAAAACTTGTTTTGCACAAAGCGGCCTCCTGGTGGCGCTATAACAGGCTGTTCTGGAAAGTTTGGGGCAGAGGTTCATCGTTGGCATCCAGGGAGTGTGTGTGCAAAATATGGCATCGACCGGGTTAACGGTGGCCGAGATTAGCTGTTCACGGACGGACGGACACACACGGACGGACGGACGGACGGACGGAGTGCAAAACATACTCTCCCCACATGCCTTCGGCCTGGTGGAGACAACTAGAACTGCACTCTGTCGAGTGCATACTTGCTTGTTGCACACTAGTAGGCCATAAATGGCCTACTAGTGTGCAAGCAGAGTGCGCAAATACTTTCGACCGCTACAAACTGTCAAATCTCAGTAATGACTACTTGTGCCTGATACGGCAGTGGTGCCAGAATGAAACAATGGTAATTGTTGTTATACACTTCAGAAACATAATGTTGTAATGAATATGTAAGTGACGACTTTGGATGGTGACGTATATGTCAATCAGTGCCTCCCAAGACTAAAACATATCGTCATTACGTCACCATCGAAAACCAATTACACTCAGCATTGGGTCCTTTAATCCACATATTTCTTACGTCATCATTGAGAGCTACATATATACTATGTATATATGTATATGTAATTTGTAAGTTGATTAGCGGTATACTGTGGTTACTTTGCGCCGTACGCAGTCCCAGCCAACCCGCCACTTTTGATGCGTATGCACCGTCCCAGCAAACTGTGCCTGATACGGCAGTGGTGCCAGATTACTTACATGTATACACAGGAGCATTACCTTTAATCCTCCCAACACTAAAACATATCGTCATTACGTCACCATCGAAAACCAATTACACTCTGGCATTGGGCCCTTTAATCCACATATTTCTTACGTCATCATTGAGAGCTAGTTATACATATACACACCATGTAATCTGGTCCCAGCAAATCAGGCGCAATTTGCTGGGACGGTGCATACGCATCAAAAGTGGCGGGTTGGCTGGGACGGTGCATACGAGCCGGGCGAATCTATTACTTGCGTGCTCTGCTTGCGCAAGTAAATACTCATCAAGATTCAAGAATCAAGTAAGCTAAGAACCTAACATCTATCTAACAGTGGAATATCTATATAATGAAACTAATGCCTATACACTATAGAGTGCTATGTCTACATAAAATGCTATCTAAATGGCATATTGTCAAAAGATGTTTAGTGATATGTAGAGCTCTGTGGGACTTCAGTCAACTTAGTAACATTATTAGTAAATGTCTTGTATCTGGTTGTTTGTTTTTTAGACAAATGGAGAGAATGAAAGATGAGAGCAGAGAGGAGGAGGAGGAGGAGTTAAAAGACAAAGAGGTTTCTGAAGACCATGATGATGAAGATGGTAGGGCTTCCTTCATCTATCCATTACTTTATTAACACGTTAATTTAAATTGGTTTTCCCATGCTTGATTCATTTGATTAACTCTTGCACCCCTAGATGATGATGATGATGATGATGATGATGATGATGATGATAATGAAGAGCTGAATGAGGAGGGTGATGATGATGGAGAGGAAGACAGCGCCCCCCAGTGTCAAGGAGTCCAGTTGCAGGCTGCCGATCCGTCCACAGAACGGCTGAAGAAGAAGAAAAGCGATGCTGCTGCTTCCTGTCCAAGCAGGAAGTGCGTTCCAGGCATTGTGTACTTGGGTTACATCCCGCCAAGAATCCGCCCCCGACACATACGAAACCTGCTGGCATCCCACGGAGAGATAGGACGCATTTTCCTCCAACCTGAAGGTACTCTCACGTCATTACATTACAGGTTCAAAGTGGGTGCCGGGACACAAGTCCAGGCGTGCCACAGAATGCGATTGACACAAAATGTCTTTGCCAAAAATAGCAGATCTTCAAGCTCACAACGCGCCATGACCTCGTAGATCTGCTGTTTTTGGTGAATGTTTCTGCCCAGTATAGGCATGCCTCATCTACGAGCTTGTAGATGTGCTGTTTTTGGTGAATGTTTCCGCCCAGTATAGGCATGCCTCATCTATGAGCTTGTAGATCTGCGACACAACACGCAAGTACAATACAGTATCTAAATCATGTGTAACTCCAACCCAACCCCTAAACCTAACCTTAAACCATTCTGGGCGGGAACCCCTTTTGGTGTTTGAAGCATTATGTTATACTTTAGCTATTGAAAAATAACAGATCTACAAGCTCATAACGCGGCACCGAGTGCCGCGCTACGAGCTTGTAGATCTGCTATTTTTGAAAATGTGGTGCAAATCTTTGCATATATATTCTTTCAGAGCAAATGTTTTTAACTCAAATTGTTGCTTCTGGGGGGGACCCTGGAACAACATATTTTCATATGGGGGTTGGCAGCCAATTACATATAATTTTTGGGGTTGCTTGACATGAAATAGTTTGAGAACCACTGACATAAAAACATAGCTCTTTCAGAAAACTCAGAATTTAGAAGACATTTTTTAAACAATTTAGAAGACAATCTGTTCTCGGGTCTAAATGGGTTAATGTCTAATCTTAACCCCTCAACCTAACCTCTAAAAATCTAATCCTAACCCTTAAACCTACCCTCAGCCCTAACCACACCAAAGGGTCAAGACAGTTTTAGCGTTGTCCCTGCGGTGTGATATGTCTTGTTGCACGTTGACCCACGTTGACCCTAGTCATTCAACGCATGGAATTCAATGGCCCAAACCACACCAAGGGGTCAAGACGGTTTTAGTGTTAACTCCTTGCAACCGTTTGGACCCAAGGAGTTGCATGGTGACCCTTTGGTGTGGTTAGGGTTTAAGTCTAATCCTAACCTCAAAGACCTAAACCCAACCATGTCCTCTCACTGTCTGTTTCTCAACTTCTACTATACTTGTGGGCACACTTCACCCTCACCCACACACCCCCAGATCATGTGGTGAGAAGGAGGAAGAGGAAGGCGGGGCAGGGGGGGAAAGGCTTCACAGAGGGATGGGTGGAGTTCCGGGACAAACGGGTGGCCAAACTGGTGGCGACTTCTCTCAACAACACACCCATTGGTGCTAAGAGGAATTCCAACTTCCCCGGTCTGTGGTCTATAAAGGTACGTTTGTCTGGCTGGCCCGTGGTGTATAAAGGCGTCTGTCTATCTGTCCTGTGGTGTGTGAAGATACCCGTCTGTCTGACCTGTGGTGTACCTGTTTATATGCTTCTCTCAACAACTTTTTTACCATTAGAACCACCAGAACCATCTGTGAAGGAAGAGTTCTGTTACGTCATACAAAAATAGTGAAAACTAGGTGTTCAATGTAATCCCGCGACCCACAGGTGGTCATACAAATGGGTCCCAGAATACATTCTATATGCACTACTTCTTGAAAGTAAAAAATAATCTCACCAGTCTGAAGCGAGTGGTGCAACAGCACCCCCTATTGGTACTCTAAACATAGTCACATTTGGTACTAAAAATAGTCACATTTGGTACTCTAAACATAGTCCCATAGGGACAAAGCTGTTCCTTGGAGTGGTTGCACCACTCAAAAAAACCATACAAAGTAAGATAGAAAGTTCATAATATGAAAAGGATCATTTCCACTTTGCAGAAGCAGAGATGAAGAGGAACTAAAGAACAACAGAACAATTGGTTCAGAAATATTAGTTTAAGAACAGTAGATGTTTGCGATGTTTTTGCTCTGGTGCTTTCTTTTTACAAAGTGGGGTTCCCTTCGATTGATTTATGCTTCTGTCGCACCAAATATACCGATCTGAAAACAACGTGTGTTGTGTTGGCTCGCTGTGGTGCGCGGCTCGTTGAATGCAGTCAAACAGAGAGAGACGGCAGACACTCTGGAGAGAAAGAAATTAATTCCACAAGCGGATTCATGTTGATGTTGTGTGTGAATGTCACGCTTTTAACGTAGCAGGATAAAGTTGTGCGTGTCCTGTGGACGGACGCCATGGTCGTTAGTTTAATGCGTCCTTTATTTAAAACTGTGTCACAGATGCAAGATACAGGCCTAGTAGCATCACTGTTATTTCTTTTTATTTTATTAAACTTCATAAAAGACAAGACTTGTAGATTAGATATTTGAGCTGTTTTGCGAAGCAATTTAAAGGTATATTGTGAGTTCTGGGCGTAGTTTTTTTACACTCCTCACTGCACTTGGGGAGAAGCTGTTCAGCATCCTGCTGGTTTTGGCCTTATAATGCTCCTGTACCTCTTCCTTGAGGACAGAACACAAACAGGCAATGGGAAGGGTGATGAGGTTCCTTATGATTCTTATGGAAGGGTGATGGGGTTCCTTATGATTCTTATGGAAGGGTGGTGCGGTTCCTTTATTCCTTATGATTCTTATGGAAGGATGATGGGGTTCCTTATGATTCTTATGGAAGGGTGATGAGGTTCCTTATGATTCTTATGGAAGGGTGATGAGGTTCCTCATGATTCTTATGGAAGGGTGATGGGGTTCCTTATGATTCTTATGGAAGGGTGATGGGGTTCCTTATGATTCTTATGGAAGGGTGATGGGGTTCCTTATTATTCTTATGGAAGGGTGATGGGGTTCCTTATTATTCTTATGGAAGGGTGATGGGGTTCCTTATGATTCTTATGGAAGGGTGATGCGGTTCCTTATGATTCTTATGGAAGGGTGGTGGAGTTCCTCATGATTGTTTGTGTGTGTGTGTGTGCCTGATTTTTTGCTTGCTTAGTTGCACACCGGCGCCTTGTGCGGCGTGTTGTGGGCTTGTAGATCGTCTATATTCCGGCTGTAGTCGTATGGTTAATAATGGCAATTTAAAAAGAAAAGGCAGTCATGAAATCAATGTCTTAAAATGTTGATGTCCACAAGTATCGTAATTTAAAATAAACGTGTGCGTAGTATCTCCACAGGTTCCATTGGACTCACCTCAGTGAGCGTCTAGCATACGAGCAGACAGTGTTGCAGCAGAGACTGAGGACTGAAGTGTCTCAGGCCAAGAGAGAAACCAACTTCTACCTCAGCTCTGTGGAGAAAAGCCACAACATGGACAAACAGCACAGAAAAGGACGGCAGGTAAGAGATTAACCGATTAAGACTTGACTGAGGACCTGATTCTACAAAGTTTTCTGAAAAACCTGTCTTATCTATGTCTGTGGTTCTCAAACTATTTCATGTCAAGGACCCCAAAAATTATGTCTATTTGGCCGCCGATCCCCATCTGAAAATATGTTCATTTACCAGAGCCAGTGTCGCAAATGTGAGCCATCCTGCTTTTCAAAGTAAAGTGGGCAAAGGATCATTTACTTACATAGGAGCCACGACCTCGAAACCAGTATCAAACTGACAACCAATCTGAGGTCTTTTAAACGGCAGACAAAGACATGTCTATTAGAAAAGGTTCCCCTATAGAGGGTTATTAGTCTAGGATAGATAAGGGAGCACTTGTTTTATGTATGTACTGTATGTTACTGCCATGTGTTTTGTATTGTTGTGTATTTTTAAACTAATTCATCTGTTAACTGTGAGAGAAGCTCAATGGAAATTAGCCCCAGGACTTTCTTGTGTAATCCTCGAAATGCAGTAGCCGTGTGGTTTTATTGCTTTTCAAATAGATCAAATCAAAACGATGATAATCTACCATATATGTTTATCTATAGGTTCAGGACAAACAGTGGCAGTTTTCTCAGCGCCAGACCGAGGATGAGATCCAGAACAAGAAGAAGAAGAACCAACATCCTGCGGTTTCCCAGAGTTCCCTGCGGGAGAAGAGCCACCGCCACGAGACCAAGAGTCAGTCCAACACGTCACTGCTGGCCAAGATATTCAACAGCAGCCAGTGACCCCTATAGGCAACACACTCTTACTGTCAAGACGTCAAGCAGGTCACAGATTTGACTGTACGTCAAAGCCTTGATGTCAGGGGGTACCCACGACTGACCTCCATCGCTTTGTTTGTTTAGCAGAGCTGTCATGCTTTTACGTCTTGGGTTTGAGAGCGCCACTTCCACATTCCAGGAATGCAGAAGTGAACGTTTGCCATTTGGTCACATCCTGTCCCATGAAGTCGTCATAGTACTATTTGGGAGTGAGAATGTTGCCATAGGACTTTCTGATGTTGTTGAAAGACCATCTGACTTTATATAATGTGTTTTTTTCCCTCTGCATTTTACCCATCCTAACTATTGGGAGCATTGAGTGCTATTAATACAGCACCCTGCAGGTAGGGGTCTTGCTTAGAGACACTCTGGTTTTGACCAGATGAAGAGCCTTGGCTCGAAACGTCGTCAATAAAGTTATCTTTTGGAGCATACGAGTGTGCGGGTTCCCTTCTCTTTTCATACCTGTTTTAGGCCATTTCACAATAGGGGGCTGCAGCCAGAGACTGACTATTTAGGGTTCTTGACATGGAAAGGTTTGAGAACAGCTGATATAAGGCATGAAGCTGCTTTGTGTGTATGTAATTATTACTAATAAAGTTTATTATTGTAGCATATGTCCGTACACAGACATGTGTTCATGGCAAAGACTTGGCAAATGTTCTTGTTTTGATCATAACACCCCAATTACTGAACGTCAAGTCTCCAGGTTTTCTATGTCAAAATGAGCTTGTAGATTGGCTAATTCCACTATTAATGTTAACTTTGTTTTTTAAGTGTTTTATGTGCCATTTAATTTGTCATATCTGCCCTATGCAACCTTTTTTAAGAAGGCAAAGTAGAAAAGCGAATTGTATTCATAATGATACAATAAGCCCTACAACAGCCCTAGTATAGTCCTTGTTAATGTGTATGTACACTGACCAGTGGTGGGAAAAGTACTTGCATGTTTTAATGAAGTAAAAGTATCAATACTGCAATATAGAAATACTCTAAGTAAGTAAAAGTCTGGAATTCAAAATGTACTTGACTACAAGTACAAAAGTATTGCCATCAAAGTAAGTTTTCAAATGTATGAAAACCTTTTGAAAATAGCAGATCTTATCATCTACAACATGCTCACAATACGTTGCAGTACAATCAATTGTGAAATGTGTATAGGGCTGAAGTGGTTAATGTATGTTTTGTATAATAATCAAAATATGTATGTTTTCAAATAAACGCAATGGAGTAAATGTACAATATTTGCATCCGAGATGTAATGGAGTAGATGTAAAAGTACGGAAACTGGAATTACTCAAGTAAAGTACAAATGCCTCAAAACTGTACTTAATTACAGTAGGCTACTTAAGTAAATGTACGTACTGGTATATGTAATGAATTGCTTTCCACCACTGTCCAGTGTGTCCACTACTCATTCATGCACCCTGACTACCATGTTGACCATTAACCATTCACACATTTACAGTACACTGGTTAAAAGCAAAGCTGCATTCTGGATATTCTCTGAACAGGTCATCACAGAAAGGACACTTTCTTATTTAGGACAGAGAGTCTCTTTTCCTTCTCGCGGAATAATTTCATTGATGCAGTCCCCTCCCACCTCTGATCTCAGCCCTCTTAAGAAATTAGTTTTCTGTTCTCTGTCTGTTTTCTTGGCCTCAATATATTGTGAACATGAAGTTTGACGATGTGCTGATGGAACTGGATGGCTTTGGGACGTTCCAGCTGAGGACAGTTCTTCTGTTAGTCATTCCTCGTGTCACTTTGCCCTTTCACTTTTTACTCAATAATTTCATAGCGGTGGTGCCTTCTCACCGCTGTGATCTCAGCCCTCTCGACGATGGAGATGTCTTCAGGTAAGTGGTTCTCCATTATCCCTATTTTATAAATAGCAGATCTACAAGCTCACAATTGAGCTTGTTGACCTAGTTTTGAAATGTTTGTAAATTGTCATGTTTAAATTACAAAAGCCTGCAGAGCTTCTTTAGGGTAAATCATCTTGAAATGGGGTCCCAGCCAGGCACAAAATCTTTTCAGAATGGAGATCCGTTGGACCTCTCAATTTTGGGGTTGTTGACATGAACATATTTGAGAACCCGCACTGTCTTTAGGAATCTGACGCTGGAACAGAGGATTAAGGTTGGCATTCCAGTGCAGGACGATGGGATTCCCAGTTCATGTCAGATGTTTGCAGAGGCTCAGTATCATCTGCTGCTCAATGCCTCCAACGTCACTGATCTGCCCACCATGGACTGTCTGCACGGATGGATGTACGACAACTCCACTTTCAAGTCCACTCTGGCAACAGAGGTACTTTTTCATGCATTCATAAATGTATCCTTAAAGGACCACTTCACCACTTTTCAACCTATCTTCATATAATAGGTCCTCACTAATAATCATGATAAAATGGCACGATTTGTTTCTACTCAGTCTGTGTCTCATAGGTCTGTGGGCAGTTTAGAAACCGTCTTCCAGTGACATCATCATTAGGCAGATTCTTTTTTTTGTTTTACAAAAATGTTTAGATTTTCATTATCGTGAGAACGATGGCTTCCATTTTTGCATTGCAACTTTTCAGGACTAGAAAGCCTGCAGTTTTTATTAGCTTGTATACCCCATCGGTGATGTCACTGGAAGACGGTTTCTGAACTGCCCACAGACCTCCTATGAGATACAGACCGAGTAGAAAAAGATTGCGCCATTTTTTCAAGATTATTAGTGAGGACCTATTATATGAAGATAGGTTGAAAAGTGGTGAAGTGGTCCTTTAATGCTTCCCTCTTACCATTGTGGGTGCATAAAACAAAAGCACTAGGTTTTGGGTTGGAATTATGCCTGGTTTATAGTTGCTCGCTGGGATAGGGTACCAAAAAAAATGTGTGTGTGTGTGTGTGTGTGTGTGTGTGTGTGTGTGTGTGTGTGTGTGTGTGTGTGTGTGTGTGTGTGTGTGTGTGTGTGTGTGTGTGTGTGTGTGTGTGTATATGCACGTGTATGTGTGTGCGCCTCCACAGTGGGATCTGGTGTGTGACAGGAAGAGCATGACCAAAGCCACAGCAACTATCTTCTTCATGGGCGTCATGCTTGGAGCAGTGACACTTGGCTGGCTCAGTGACAGGTGCTCATAGAAAAAAAGGAGCAACATTATTTTCCTAACTAACTTTTGTTATTTGATATTTGGCTGGCTCAGTGACAGCTGGTGCTCATAGAAAGAAAAAAAAGAACACTCCCTGGATGCTAATTCCAAACATCTGCCTCAAAGTTTCTGAACAGCCTGTTATAGTGCCACCATGAGGCCTATTTTTTTATATTAGCCTACTTGTAGAGATTTTATCCATATATCATGCAAATCGGTACACACTATATCGCTATAGTCTGTCCGATTTTCGATTGGCTAAGATTGCCTTCCAAAGTTTGCAGGATTGGTCCGTTTTGAACAAAATGCCTCAAATCATGAATGCAATCCAATTGCTGTGAAACTGCATGCATATTCCCACTAGGCTGTGGAAGAAATATGTCATGTGACATTTTCAAATCACCCATTTTCACTATTTCTGGAAATTCTTAAAGTGAATGTACTTAAATGTGTCTGTTGGTTTATAGCTTGTGACAAAAAAAAGAATAACTATTGGGTCCCTTGGAACACATATCCATTACCTTACGGTTGTTGACATAACTGTTAGCGACTTTGTATGCAAAATAATAAAGATATTTACAGATGGACAGAAATATATTTACTCCATATATTTCGTTTTGTGACAGGTATGGCAGGAGGAGAATGCTGCTGCTCTCCTACTTGGTTGCCATCTTGTTTGGGTGTGGAAGTGCATTCTCGTCTTCTTTTGCCATGTTTGCTGTCATGAGATTCTTTACTGGACTTGGACTTTCTGGGATCAGCATCATCTCCATAGTCCTCTGTGAGTTTGATGTTTAAATGTACTCATGTTTAAACGATCTAAAGGATTAAATGGTAAATGGTGCATTTATATTAGAGATGTCCCGATACTGTATCGGTATCAGCCTTTACTTGTCATATCGGTATCGCCGAATATGCCAGTCTAACCACCAATTGGACACAGGGGCAAGGGGTTGACACTATGGCAGGTAAATAAAATGTTGGGGCATGTGGATTTTGCGTTCGAGTTGCCCAAACTGCAAGTGCACATTTGAGTGAGGAGTCTGCTATAAACACAACACGAGATATATAACTAGATATCTATAAACACAACACGAGATCACAACACTGGTATCAGTATTTGGTATCGGTATCGGCTAACACAGAAATTGTTGTTGCGACCAAAGGTCACAGTTAACTATACCTTGCGTTTTTGTCATGTCATGTCACACTCAATTTTGCCACTCAATTTGTAACGTCACGTCATATTGTGCCCAGGTCTCGTGGCATCACTATGACATCATCAGGGATGATAGTAAATCAGGGATCATATCATAGTATATGTGACCTACTGTCGCAATTAAGCCCATATATGGAGATCCCTGATGTCATCAATATTAGTTATGCATATATGTCAGAACCTGTATTGACATTCCCCATCCATCCTTCCTCTTCGATGTCTCCCGATCTCGTCCCTCCTGCCCTTTTGACTGATACCAGTCCATTTAAACTCTAGACGAAAGTCCAAAGACCAAAGTTATATGTGCAGCCACCCGGCAGCCTGCGAAAACTAGAGTTCTCAACAGGCCTGAAAATTAAGGCCCGGCCCTACCTGTGCCCTCATCAAACCCTGTACACTCAAGACACTGCCACCGCTGCCACCCTTAGATCTCCATATATGGAGCTGACCTGTTCTGACATTCCATATATTGATCTGACCTCATCAAACCCTGTACACTCAAGACACGCTCCATATATGGCCAGTGCACGCGACCTCGCCCTTTAGGCCGGGGCGAGGTCGCTTCTCGCATCGGACAATCGGACACACTAACTCTTTAAAAGGAAACAGGGTTGGATTTTTTTTTTTTTATCATGCTTTATCCCTGCTATCTATCTATCTATCTATCTATCTATCTATCTATCTATCTATCTATCTATCTATCTATCTATCTATCTATCTATCTATCTATCTATCTCTATAATCACAGGTGTAGAGTGGACAGACAATAAGCATCGCACTATGGTGGCCATTCTGATGAGTATGGACTGGAGTGTCACTACAGCTATACTGCCTGCTGTGGCCTACTTTGTAAATGACTGGAGACACCTGACTGTCACTGTCACCATGCCACTAGTGTTGGCAGTGATGACATGGAGGTGAGGAAGACTCTTTCCCGCCTCTTTCTTAGCCAATAATATTTGAAGATTTGGATAATGTTTGTCCATTTGTTTATAGTATAATTGATTTCATGCAGTATGTATTAATATATTAATTTAATTTAAATGTAGGCCCTTTTAAATGTATAAATGTTTTTGTTTTAATTTTAGTCATAAATCATTTGGGGTCCCTAACCACAGTTTGAGAACCACTGATCTTATGGCATGTGTGACCTTGATGGAATCAATCATTATCTTTGTCCAAGGTGGCTCCCTGAATCTGCCAGGTGGTTGATAAGTAACGGAAAGGTGAACGAGGCTCATCTTTACCTGAGCAGGTGTGCAGAGGTCAACGGCAGACAGAAATTCATGGCTGAGCTTAATCCCCAGGTATTATGTTCAGTACTGTACACTGCAATATACGCAATACTACATTCAGCGTACACTCTGCAATTTACAATTCCATGTTCAGTCAGTGTACAGTGTACACTGCATAATACCATCAGATACAAAATGGGAGATAAGATCTGGGCACTCAAGTTTAAAAGAGACTTTATTTAATACACAAACATGTTTCAACCATGAGTGGTCTTCTTCAGGCTGCTACCTCTTTTAAACTTGAGGATCTCCCATTTCTTTCTGTCTTATCCTGTGTGATCCAAGAGCACCTTTTTTACTATTTTTAACTCAAGAATCTGAACTCACATATACTCACTTGCTTGCTTTAATACTGACTGGCCGCCGGCTTGCTTGCTTAACTACTTAATAACCTGCAGGTCCTCTCCACTGTGATCATAGTGGAGAATGAAGACAGAGTTTACTCCTATCTGGATCTTCTGAGAACACCCAGATTGAGGAGACTGACTCTACTCACTGCCACAGTCTGGTAAATAGACTATGTGGTATATATGTTTGTATGTGACTAAATAATAACTACAATTTATCCATTGGAATACAGGTTATATTTTCTCCATTTCCTGAAAAGTGACAGTTTTTGTTTTCAAGGTTGCCACCTGACAACAATTATCAAATTATCTATTTTGTCTACTTAATGTAGGTATGGGGTGGCCTGTACATCTATCTATCTATAAATGCACCACGTCTCTGTAAGTCTGTACGTGTGTACAGTCTCGAGTCGGACTCGGTCTCGAGTCAGTCAGACCCCCGGTTGTCCAGAACCGCCACATAGCCTTACCGACTCTGTACTTTACAGCCAGGCACCGGTCTAGTATGTATTAAATGTGTGTGTGTGTGTGTGTGTGTGTGTGTGTGTGTGTGTGTGTGTGTGTGTGTGTGTGTGTGTGTGTGTGTGTGTGTGTGTGTGTGTGTGTGTGTGTGTGTGCGTGCGTGCGTGCGTGCGTGCGTGGCTGCGTGCGTGCGTGCGTGCGTGCGTGCGTGCGTGCGTGCGTGCGTGTGAAGGTATGGGGTGGCCTCTACATACTATGGGATCAGCTTGAATGTGTCTGGATTTGGGCTCAACATTTACATCACTCAGTTCATCTATGGAGCCATCGAGCTTCCAGCCAAAGCCTTCATCTGTTACAGTATGAACATAATAGGTCGCAGGGCCAACCAGGCTGGGTCACTTCTGCTGACTGCAATCTGTCTGTTCTGCAACATATTCCTTCCTAAAGGTAATTATGTCCACCTTATTCAGGGGTGGACAGTAACTATTAACTAAGTACTTTTACTTAAGTGCCGTACTCACCACTTCCACTATTCTCATGGGACCCAAACGTACAAATACAGATTTTGACTGAACCAATAGTGAAAACAGCACTACTGTGTAGACAGCCTGTGTAACTATAGCTTCGAAGGCTTCACATCATTTCAATAGTCCGATGTCATGGTTTTGAATAAGATGCAGATTGTACTTGTCTTGACTCAGTGTTGCCACTCTTTGATAGACAATTTTGTTACACCATGTATGTGGTGATCATGTACTGCTGGGAATGGAAGCTGTTGTTGGTTTGTTTGTTTGTTTATTTCAGTTTTAATGTAATGTGTGATGCAGATATTCCTTTCACACATGCAGCTGCTGTTGTAGTTTGAAATGTGAATCTTCTGTTCAGGCATGTTTGAAGTTTAAATGTGGATCTTCTGTTCAGGCATGTGGGAGCTGCAGACAGCTCTGTCAGTTTTGGGTAAAGGCTGTGCAGAGGCTGCATTCACCACCATCACGCTGTACACCACAGAACTTTTCCCCACAGTTCTCAGGTCAGTACAAATACCTACCGGTACATCTAATATTCACTGGTGCAAGAGGCACACAGATCTTTTACTTGAGTAACAAGTTCGGCTCTAGCAGTGGCGAGCAGACGGATCTCAAAGAGAATAAGTCAAAGAATGCTCTGCTAACACCAAAGTCAAAGTCGTACGATTTGTCACACACGTTACTGCAGTGAAATTTGTTCTCCACATTTGACCCATCTTTTGGAGCGGTTGACCGCAGCCGTGCCTCGCTCGGGAATTTGATTAGTTGATTTGACCCCCAATCCAACCCATTGATGCTGAGTGCCAAGCAGACAGACATTGGGTACCATTTTTACAGTCTTTGGTATGACCCGGCCGGGGATCGAACCCCGACCTCCTATTTTCAGGTCAGACACAAGGCAACTGTCTGGTCAACACCTCCATTGCATTGTGGGACAATTAAAAACCAAGAGCAAATGAGACTATATAGCTATTTAACACTTATCTATAACTATGGCTCTTCTGTATTAGGCCTACCTGAAAAAAGTGTCTGTATTTTTTGCAGACAGAATGGGCTAGGTTTCTGCTCATCTATAGGCCGCATAGGGGTGTCCTGTGCCCCTCTGATCATCTTACTGGAAGACGTGTGGTTGCCTCTGCCCAATGCAGTGTTCTGCCTGATAGCTTTGATCGCCTGTCTGTCAGCATCTCTGCTTCCAGAGACACGCAATGCCCACCTGCCTGAGACCATTGAAGACATTGAACACAGGAGGTACACTTCTCTTATTTAAAACAATGTTTTTGTTTTAACATCTTTCTCCCCCAGTTATTTTTGCCAAAATGGATTCCACCCCCACACACACACACGACTGCTGTTGAATCCTACTGACCAGTAGGATTGAATCCTACTCACCTGCCAGTGAGAATTTATCACCCTCCCCGTCAGGCTTCCCTCCCTAGAATACGGGCCAATTGTGATTGTGTAGACTGTGGCAACCCAGGGGAGAATAGGCACAGATTCACAATAAATTAAGAGGCTCAGAGTCAGATTCAACATAAACTTAAATTGTCTTTTATTAAAGTATTAGGGAAAGGGGAAAACGGGGCAAAACGTCAACACAGGGTTCCTCTTGTCAGGGGCTTGGGCTTCTATTCACATGCAGTCCTGTGGGTAGAGCAGAGAGAGAGCTAGTGACTACTTTACTCAGTTGGGGGAGAGTGCTGTAGGCTCTCCCTTGTGGAGTTCAGTCGGATTGTGAGATCTCCCTCATACCAGCCTCCTCAAGAACAGAGTGATTCCTCCTTCCTCACTCCTCCATTAGTTCAAACTGACTCCCCAGACAGCTTGGGCGTCGGCTATTTAAAAGCTTCTGGTGATTGCCTATTACTGCCTGCAGGTGCGTCCATGTCCAGGCTCCCATTGGCTGCAATACCTGTACAGGGTGATATACTCCCTCTATCACCTCCCCCAGCCTCATTCTGTGGGGAATAGGCCTGGCTGTTTCTCCTGGTTTGCCACAAGACGCACCGCGGTGGAATTGAACCCACAACCTCTGCGGTGGCGGGCAGGCACTTTACCACTGCGCCACACGAGCATGACTTTTGATGCGTAATTATTATCTTTTCTTCTTTCCATTCAGGGAAAACAGAGAGAAACCCATCCTGACAGCGGAGTGATGTGCTGCTCAGAATGTCTGATTCCTGTCCGCGAGAGGCGTCTAGCTGTGGACGTACATGTATGACAGTTTGGCCATAATTATCACTGAAACAAATATTTCCTGACATCTAGAGTGTACAGGTGTACAGAATTCGAACCCGGGTCTCCCGCGTGGGAAGCCAACATTTTTTCCACTGAACAGCAGTCATGTTGGGATGAAATTGGGCCTATCCTTTACTTACTTCCTTCGAGGGTGTTTTATTTTGACTCGAGTGGGTGGGGAATCCCGATCATAGGCTGTAACGGTAGCGACGCCCCTCAGAACATGCGCTACTTTATGGTAATCTTTTTAATAAATGGGACCATTATTTTCCAAAAAGAATATTATGACATTATAAATGAGACTTTAAACTAGTGACTGGAAGCAGAAAGTATTCATGACCATGTTTACTAAGGTAATACAGTCTAGGTGAAGTTGGGCCCAAATACATGGACTTCTATGGGGCTATGGGTTTTTTTGGGCCCAATGACAGCGCCACAACAGGCCATTATATGAACTTTCAGGAAATCCCGATTTCCTCAGTGGCTTCACAAAATATCTGTCTGACTGCCCCCCTGCACCGTCAGAGGTGCATGGTAAGGGACCATTGGACCCCCCCCAAGGAACCATGAGGGTCCCTGGATACAATACAAGGCCCTAGAAATTATATTTCCCCTTGAAATTATAATTAAATTCCTGCGTTGAATATGTACTGAAAATAAAGTGTGATGAGAAAAGCTAATAGTTTGTGCTGACTGTGTCCAACTGTTTTACTGTCAAATCTCTCATCTAAGACGCACCGAAAAACGGCTGATCTACAAGGTCACAATGTGTCACAGCGCGCCGCGTTGTGAGCTTGTAGATCAGCAATTGTTGGCATTGTTCTCAATTAAAAATGCCAATAATAAAATTGCTGTCCTAAACATAGTAATAAACCTTTTGAAAATAAAGGAACAACCTGTAATCTTTTAGCGACCTGTCACCTGACTTTGTTATGTTAAGGGTAGAGTAAGATTTTTAAAAGGATGTAGTAAGAATTTCTTTAAAGATGAGGGTGGAGTAAGATTGAAAAAAATATATACACTTTTTTTTCTTTTCTTTTTTTCTTACAAATAATTTATTGACATTTACTTTAAACAGCAGTTTTACAGGAGTAAACACAGCATTTTAAATATCAGAGATATCAGAAATAAAAAGCAATACCACCAGTGCACCATCATAGTCTTCATATATTCTTTTACATGTTGACCAATGGTCACATTCTGACATTAACATGACAAAGATGTACAATGTAATAATACTAATACAATACTACTACTACTAATAATAATAATTTGTACAACATATTTGACATTGAACAATTAATGACAAAATGACAAGTTACAGGCTACAACTTCAGTAAGACAAGAATGATCCAAGGCTGAGGTGAGTGTAAAGTATATAAACATAACATTAGTGTGCTTGAAAAAGGTTATTTTACACGATGATGAAGTAGTATTTGCACTTCTAAAAAACTATTTATTCTCTGGCACTTTTCCACTTCCACAGAATTCTAGCACAGGTCCAATCTGGGGAAAAAACTAGCCAAATCCTATTGGTGAATGTGGGTGTAGTTTCATAAAGGTACCGTTTTGAACTAAGAAAACTACTGTATAGCACTCCTTTTTCGAATTCCCTGAATTTCCCCCTTTCACATACAATGTGTGTGTGTGTGTGTGTGTGTGTGTGTGTGTGTGTGTGTGTGTGTGTGTGTGTGTGTGTGTGTGTGTGTGTGTGTGTGTGTGTGTGTGTGTGTGTGTGTGTGTGTGTGTGTGCGTGCGTGCGTGCGTGCTTGAGTGCGTGTGTGTGAAAATCCTGGCTGTTCGTTCTACACAATTTCTGCCAACACCTGATTTTGGCTGGAGATTCCTGATTTTCTTTTACCCTGTCTCCACCGAATTTCTCCAGATTTTTATGCAACTCAACCCTTTAGGTTTGTTTGTAATGTATGAAATTACAAAATGTAGCTACCCGTAATTTTCCTATGCTAGTAAAGCCTGATAAAAAGTATCAAACTCACTGTTAAAATGCATCAAGATACAGGAAATTACTGTGCCCAAAGGTTTCGGGTGGACCAAATAGAGTACAGATCTGTACACTCAGTTGCAGAGTTGGACCCCTGGTGGTCCCGGGACCCGGTGTTGAGAAACTTTGAGATATTAGCCTGCTAGCATGCATGTAGCTACTGTAGGTCCTTTGCTGTACTGTTATTGTGGAAGACTGATATTAGCCTGCTAGCATGCTAGTAGCTGGGTCCTTTGTTGTACTGTTCATGTGGATGTCTTCCATAGGGCTGGTAGCAGGAGGCAGGGTCACAGACTCCTGTTACCCCAGGAGGGCCTCTCTTCCCTGGGCCAGCAGGGCTGCCGGCCCTCCCTGATGCCCCTGGAGGGCCTGGATGTCCGTCCCCATCTCTGCCCCTGGGACCCTGCATGCCTGAAAAACAAGAACACATGTAATAAACATAATCAAACACACAACAACCCCTTTAAAGATTAAACCTCTGGTTCTCAACCTTTTGATTTTCAAGGACCTCCAAACTGACGTCCAGTGGTTCCCAAACTATTTTGCTCGAAACCCAGGAGAGGCATGCTCCTCGCTCACAACCCTAAACCTACTCCAAAAGAGCAATGTGATGCTTCCCCGAGACCCAAACTAGTGAAAATAGCTGATCTACCACTTCACAACGTGTCACATCACAACGTGTTGTGAGCTTGTAGATCTGCTGGTTTTCACACCACCTTAAGTTTTATTTTAATTCACCTAATTTATGTAACATAGGCCTACACATGAATGTGGATGTCCTTGACATGAAAAGGTTTGAGAACGACTGCATTTACCTACCAAATAATGGTTGAATTATGCTTGTACAGAACTACACTGCTGTGGGTGATGTTACACTCGTACAGAACTACACTGCTGTGGGTGGTGTTACACTCATACAGGACTAGTCAGTCACCGAACAAAGTAATGAGTGCATTCCCCTAAAGCAGCCTGTCTTATCTGTCTGTATGAACTTGAATCCAGATCCAAATTAAGATAATCCCCTTACCTTGTGCTCCAGGTGCGCCTGGGGAGCCAGTGTCTCCCTCACCTTTAGCCCCCTTCAAGCCTTGGGGTCCGATGTCACCTGCACACAGAAAGATGATTGATGATTAATGGTTATTTAAAGATGGAGTGCTATATTTTAAGGGACACGCCCGCCAGTTCATTAAGTATGCCTGGTTTGCCTGGTGGGTGGTGATCCTGAGCTGAAGCCCCACCCACCTATGCTAAAGGGGGAGGGGTTAGGGGAGGGGATGATATTGTGATGTCACATTATCACAGTTTGTTTCATTGGCACGTTTGACTGTCAAGGTTTCAGCCTCCATGAAGAAACCTTAAATACAAAGGGAAGACATTATTGCACATAAAGGGGTCAAATAAAGTTCTGTCACCTCATAAACACATGAAAACTGGATGAATACAAAAACCACGGCACTCCATCTTTAAGCACCCTAGTATACTTTCATTCTGGGGGTAACATTCGGCAAAAATAGTTTCAGCAAAGATATTTGGGATATTAAGGGGGCGAATTTTCGACGGTAATAACAAGTAAGACGCGCAAACGCGGGAAGCGAACGCAGCTCGTGTGTGTGTGGTTGTGTGTGTGTGTGTGTGTGTGTGTGTGCTACAGCTGCGCCCTGTGTGTGTGTGTGTGCTACAGCTGCGCCCTCTGGTGGCGGGCGGGTGGTGTAACAGCGTGACACACACACACACACACACAGACATTCAGCCCTTGCTGTCATAGTAAGTGGCTCACTGCGTTCGCAATTAGCTTAAAAAAACTTCAATGCAAGCTTTCACATAGCAACATTTAGCTTTTTTGTCTTTATTGATAGTATCAAGTGAAGATGGAACAGGAAAGAGGGAGAGAGAGAGAAGGGTAGAGACATGCAGCAAAGGTTGTCATGAACGGGACTCGAACGCGCGACACGCTGTCAGGCCAAAGCCTATATGTGGCATGTGCCTGGACCACTTGGCCAGCGAGCGCCCCAGCAACGATTTTTTTTTCTTTTTTTTTTTGCTCTGCTGTCGAATTTTTGCGGACATTCGCTGGCGACTGCTACACCTCTGACCAATCAAAATGCAGCCCAAACCTTTTTTCAAGCTACTTGGCAGGTGATTGGATGGGGCCGTCTCATCTGTCAATCATATTTATGTGTCTACATGGCGTATAGTAGCTGCGCCAGCAGCAAAGTAAAAATAACCTGCAAACGATAAAAGTGTTAACGAACGCATGATAGCGTTACGTTTTACACACACACACACACACACACACACACACACACACAAATCACTATCGTGTCGGATGTGTAGGTAATGTCGACGCTTGACATTACCTTCAAGAATAGAAAACGACTTTCCAATTTTAAGGCATGAGGAAATACAATTGCAAAAGGTGCTTCTCGAGGCTGTCACACCCGGTCTCGCCAAGATCCCACCCCCATCTGGCGGAGTCAGGTTAAAAAACGAGCAGGCAAGGTACAGAGCCAAAGGTCAAGTGTAAGTATTGGGGGTAAGATGAAAAAAGAACATACACCATACTGATGATATTGTTGTCAAACAAGTCTATGAAGCGATATCTATGAAATATGTAAAAGTTTAATCTGCAACATAATTCCATATAATATGGGTCCCTGCTTCATCTCTTTCTCAGCTGAAGGTTCCTTGGCCTGCAAAACACATTGAAGACCCCCTGGGATATGACATTAATGATGGTATAGTATAGGTGTAGGTGTGTGTCCTCACTGAAGACCTCATTACCTTTCAGTCCTGGGACTCCCCTGCGGCCTGGATCTCCAGGGTATCCTGACTGTCCGGTCTGACCCGGGTATCCAGCAGGTCCCCTGGAGCCGTCAGCACCAGGAGGACCCAGCTCACCTGGAGGGCCCGCTACTCCTTCACACCGACCACACTCTCCTCTGTTGGGAGGGGACACCATCTGCAGGAGCTGGGGGAGCTCGTCTGTGTTTGTGTGTGTGTGTGTGTGTGTGTGTGTGTGTGTGTGTGTGTGTGTGTGTGTGTGTGTGTGTGTGTGTGTGTGTGTGTGTGCGTGCGTGCGTGCGTGCGTGCGTGCGTGCGTGCGTGCGTGCGTGCGTGCGTGCGTGCATGCATAGAGTGAGAGAGAGAAGCAGAGCGACACAGAGTCACACAGGGGTACTGGTGGACATATTGTAGACACAGTGGTCCGGGGAACCCCAGGGGTCCTTGAGGGGGTCCCCGGAAAAATGACCAAGTAGGCTATATATCATTAAACCATACATCAGCCATCTAGGAAATAACTGATCTATAAGCTCACATTGCAAGCTTGTATCAGCTATTTTCAAAGAAATCTTCAAAGAAACATTTTAACAACACAAATCTTGTATGAGTGTCCAAATATTTTCATATGGGGGTCCGGCCAGCCAGATATTAGTTTGGGAACCATTTTGGGGACCCATACAAATGTGTTTGAGACCCACAAATCGGTCCCGACCCCCTGTTTGAGAAGTGCTTACACTGAGCCACTGCTTGCCAATGATAGTGTACATGGAAACCTTGTACTGTATGCCCAACATTGTTACAGGGGTCCCCAGCTTAATGTGTTAATATAGCATCCCGACAAAATGCGATGCATTGTGACCTTGTAGATCGGCCATTTTCACTATAAAACAGGGCTTAAGTGATGCATTCATCATGTCATTTTCAGATTTTGGTTCACAGGGAGAATCTAAATGTCTCCTTTGGGCCTCAAGGTAAAATGTTTGGGGGAGGAACATACTTCGTAGAACATTGGCACAGATCTTCATCAGCTGGTCTTCAGTGGGTGCTTTCCCCTTGAACACAAGATCAGGAGGATTTGAGTATTTTATGTACAGTAGGCTACAATTTACAATTTAGGCGTTTAGCAGATGCTGTTCCGTCTCATCCAGAGTGACAATAGAAAAGCTAAACACAGGGGCACGGTGGCACAGTCGGTAGTGCTGTCGCCTCACAGCTAGTCCTGGGTCCTGGGTTCGATTCCTGCTGGGGACGCTGTGGGCGCTGGGGGCGTGTTCCCTCCTCCGTGTCATCAGTGCCCATACCCGAGGTGGGGTTGGCGAAAGGGCCTTTCTGTGTGGAGTTTGCATGTTCCCCCTATGTCCCCTATAGGGTAGGTACCCTCACAAAAACATGCAGTAATCCTGGTCTCTAAAACTACCTCCCCTGGCCAGCCGGGGCGCCTGATGGAGGGGAAAGGAATGGTCTGAATAACGTGTTCCTTCCTACACGCTACGTCCGGCCAGGGAAATTCCCCCCTGTCAGGTGAAAAGAACAGCTTGGACTCCTCATGCATAGAAGGAGGCATGAGGTCAGTCCGCTGCCTCCCTAGGTTGGCAGAGGAAGTGTAGCGCCCAGGATTACATTAGATAATTGGCACTGGGTTTCAAAATCATGCGATAAAAATTAGAGAGAAATAAAAGAAAAGCTAAATACATACATAGAATGCAGAGAGTTTTTGTCAGTGAAAAAAGGTAGTCGACGAACATGTTCCGTCATAGTTTTAGTCAGCGAAATGAACCCTGCTCACAGCGCTTGCCGAAAACAATCCACAGAAAAGCGAAAAGATCTCTGAGGGACTGAAGGTGCTAAATATGAAAGCCCAGTCAGTAAGTATAGTAGTACAGTATAGAATGTTGGTAGTTGGACTCACCGGCTTCCCAGGATACCCAGGGACCCCTGATTGTCCTGGCATCCCGTCCTGACCAGGGAATCCTCTAGATCCCAAGGCACCTGATTGGCCCATTTCTCCTTTTTTCCCATCAGCCCCTCTGACTCCAACGTCTCCAATAACACCTTTCTAACAACAACACCACACAACAACAAGCATCTCAGTTAAGTCAAGTGCGACCCCAAATAATTGGCCAAACACAAATTTAATATAACACTAATATTATGTTAATGTAGAATGTATACTCAGTTTCATTGCACTACCAATAACTAGTACAGTATAGTAGTGTAGTTCCTCTGATGCAACACAATGGCCTTAATTGGACCCATGGGTCTGCACGTGTGCGTGTGTGTGTGTGTGTGTGTGTGTGTGTGTGTGTGTGTGTGTGTGTGTGTGTGTGTGTGTGTGTGTGTGTGTGTGTGTGTGCGTGCATGCGTGCAGGGACCCCTCACCTCTCCTTTGCTCCCTCTGATTCCTGCTCCCCCCTGCAGACAAAAACAACAGCTATTGTTGAGTAATCTGTTTGGTTGAAACAGGCTATATGTATATGCAATGCATTTACAAACAATACAATGTGTCATTGAACTCCAATCCTATGGAGCCAACCTTTAGTTGCATGCAAAATGTATTACTGTGTTGCGGGAGTATATAAATAGTTGGTTATGCCATACAGCTGTATTTTAAAAGTCTTCAGAAAGATGGACTAATTAAAAAAAAATCATAAAAAATAAAAGAAAAAAAGAAAAGGGTTATTCTTATTTTAAAACAAACAGGGAATCTATTCCTTTTCCAGTATAAATATGTTGTATCCAGTTGAGCTGCATGCCTAAATTGATGGTACTGCAGACATTCTGAATGTATTCAATGCATTTGTTGCAGAACAAATAATTGTTTCCAGTGCACTGGCTCCATCTCTCTTCCAACCTGTGGTACTGCGATGGGTGACACTTTTGCTCTAAAACTATGTGCAAAAATGCCAAATGCTTGAACATCACTTTTCACTCAACAGAGGACAAAGATTTATGTTAAAAAAGGGCACTTTGAAGATTCTTCCAAAAACTTTTAAGAAGATGTACAAGCTATATCAGAGGTGGGCAACTTTGAGGTTCACTATATTTCGGCCACTATATTTCCACACTCACTCCAGAGGGCCACTATATTTCCACAATCACTCCAGAGGGCCACATTGCATATACTGTCTAATATAGACTGATTCATTAAAGCAGGTTATGTTTACATGTTTGGAACAGCTCAAATCAATAATATATCATTATTCGGATATTAACCTGCAGCCATGAATATGTCATCAGCTATACATTGACATAACAACGCGTCATCAGAGCGGAGGGAGGGGCGTCAGCTGCGACTCCGCGGCTCCGCCCACCCCCCAGGGTAAGATTTGTGATTTGTGATTTGCTCTCGTTCACGGCAATGCAATTTGCGGCATTTTCAAAACAATATTGCGCAGAGTAGCGATTATCAAACGTATTTGCAATGCCATACGTTGAAAGATCTGTTGCCCGCGGACAAGGCACGTTACCTCCGCAAGTTAGATATTATCGGCATGGATGTTTGTCCGTATGTGATTAAGGATTGGAAAAAGTTGCATTGGCAGCCATAGAAAATTCTGCCCAGGGTAAAAAAACGGATGTGATGTTTTTGGGCGTTCCTGTCTTGTTAAAAAAACGGCTGTGACGTTTTTGGGCGTTCCTGTCTTGTTTCGTGTCAATGTATGGTGGAATAATAGAATGAAACACTTACAGGTGTCCCAGGAGTACCGGGTTCTCCATCATTGCCTTTATTACCCTGAAATAAAAAGAAAATAAAAAGGAACAAAACTGGTCATTAGGGTCATGATGCTAGACTGAGCCTCACAACCATTATAAAGGCTCATCTGATATAATTCTGCTTCTATAACATTCATCTACTAGTTTGATCATCAACCTACAAATCCTATCTCCATATTTTAACTGTTTGTGTTTTTCTGTAAATTAATGCCCTACTACTTGATCATACAGCATCACACAAAAGCATCAAAAGTAGCAGATCCAAAAGCTTGAAACAAGTTTTGAGCTTGTAGATCTGCTACTTTTGCTGAAAAGTTTTTATTGTATTTTTTGTGCTATCCATTTTAGACAAAGTGTTTGACTGTACACTGTTACTGTTTTACTTTTCTGTCTGACAGATAAATCATTCAATCAATCAACCAACCAATCTGTTTCCACTGTCAGTCCCAGTTTAATTTGTTAATTATGCATTTGATTGTTAAGAAATGTACTGTGTGTACAGAACAGTATTACAGTAAGTAGCATCATGTTCTTTATGTTCTATGATTAGTACTAATTAGTAGGACAGTATGCACTGTAGTAGGCCTATATCACTTTTGAAAAGGAACTTCCCCGTGGCACTTTAGAGATGGCAGTGGTGGAAAAATAATTCTAAATGTACAAGTAAAAGTAAAAGTACAAAAGTATTGTCATAAAAATATAGCCTACTTTAAATATACGTTTCAAATGTATACAAATCTTTTGAAAATAGAAGATGTACAAGCTCACAATCCATCAACGCATTGTTTACAAATCATGTTCTAAGTATTTTTATTGTGTTATACATCGATAGAGGCCTCTGTATTATTGTATAAGCCATTTGGGCTTCTTGCCTCCTCCTGGAACTTTTGTATTGTTTTTATATTGTGCTAAATGAATCACCTATAAACATTGTCAGTACAGTGTACAGTTGTTGTACAGCACGACTAAAGTCATCAATATAAAACATCTCACCTGGTTTCCTTTTGCACCTGGTGACCCTGCCTCTCCCTGCAAACAATTACAAACAATCACTAAACAGTAGACAGACAGACAGAAGGACAGAAGGACAGACAGACGGACGGACGGACGGACGGACGGACGGACGGACGATGGATGGATGAAAACTCTTTAGACGTTTGTCAAAGTTGTGGTGAGTTTACCTTGTCCCCTTTGAACCCAGGAAGTCCTCTGTTGCCCGGCAACCCCATGGCCCCTGTGTGTCCCGTATTTCCCTGAAATGAAATATGTTGTGTCACAATACAGCATACGGTATATGTCCCTCATATCGTTATGTCTCGTATGACTGACAATACAGCATGCATGTCCCTTATGACTGACAAATTAATACAGCATGCATGTCCCTTATGTCCCTTATTGATGATACAGCATACATGTCCCTTGACTCCATTGTGTTCCTTATGACTGAGAATACAGCATACTGTACATGTGTCACAGTCCGCTCCTCGGACCGTGAACTTTGACTGTCCTTATTTTGATTTTGGACTTTAATATGTATTTCTGTAATCTTTATGTATTTGCTCATGTATTGACTGTTTCTCTTTGGTTTTGGTTTTCTGATACTCTGTTGTTGCCTTAGTTTGTGTATCTTATTTTGTAGTATTGTTCCTAGTGTTTCCTGTCTTCCTAGTTACTGTTAGTTATCTTGTCTAACCTAATTTGTAATTTGTCAGTGTTTCCACCTGTGTCCTTTTAGTCCCCCAGCCTATCCTAGTGTTGATTGTATTTTGGTTCCACCTGTGCCCTGTTATCCTGTGTGTACTGTATTTAAGTCCAGTGTTTGCATTGTGTTCTTGTTGGTTCGTAGTTCCCTGTTGTGTGAGTTCCTGTATGTTTTCTGTGATGTTTCCTGCCTTCTTTGCCCCGTTTATGAAAGAACCTCAGATTATTTAATAAATCCTACCAAGTTTATTGCTCTGCCTGCTGTCGCCTGCATTTGGGTCCTCATCCGTACTTACTCTTAACATGTCCCTTATGACTGACAATACAGCATACAGTACATACATGTCATCACATCTATTCAAAGCCTTTCTAGTGACACGGGTTCACAAGAATCCACTTTAAACATGATGATACTGCTTTCAACTCGTCTGTGGATACTGTCTATATCCCATAAACGAAAGAACCAACAAACAGACGCATATAAAGTACATATTAAACGAATCACAGGCTATGCTTTGAAAAGGAGCAGTCATTTACCTTCAGTCCTGCTAGACCTGGAAAACCATCCAATCCACGAGGCCCTGCATTACCCTGCATTACACAGTCACGTTACCATTATGATTACACACAATCACAAATTGATCAATCAATCAATCAATCAATCACCTTAGGTCCCTGTTCTCCAGCAGCTCCTGCAGGTCCAGTCACACCAGGAGGGCCCTGTGATGACATTTATTTTACTTCAGTAAAAGTACCAATCCCACTATGTAGAAATATTACTATTAAAATATAGTTAAAGTTCCAAAGGTATAAGTATTCATTATGCAGAATGTCCCATTATACAAATTCATAGCTTACAAGCTCACAACAAGTCGCGATACAAGTTTGTAGATCTGCTATTTTCAAAGAAGAAGAACTAGCTGATGCTGATGTATAACTGATGTTTTGTAAAAAATAAATAAAATCTAAGTAACTAGTAGCAACTTTCAAATTATCGTAGGAGAGTAAAAAAGTGTAAAGAGTAGAAAGTATTGAAAATATCACAGTAAAGTACAAAATATTCCATTGAGATCAAATCTCACTGAATATTCCTACCGGTAATATGAACATGAACATGAAGACCTGAGGCCGATTCTACAAATGTCTTCTAATTCGTAACAGTTTTCTGAAAAAAGGATCGTTGCTGTCGGCAAGAAACCTTATCTCCGTATTTATTAATTTTTGTGTTTCTTCGTGAATTAACGGCCCTACTTGATCATACTGCAGCATCACACAAAAGTTACAAATATCCGCAAAGTCGAAACGTGGCACGAAGCGACATGTTTTGAGCTTGTCGATCTGATACTTTTGCTCTTTCTGAATTTAAATCATGAAAAGTAATAGACATACAGTACTATGATAAAAATGACACAATGGGAACTATGCACAAAAGCAAATTTCACCCACTTTTTTACTTGTAAAACTGTGATGTGACAATAAAGCTAACCTGGGACCACGCACGTGTGCACGCACGTGTGCACGCACACACGCACGCACACACACACACACACACACACACACACACACACACACACACACACACACACACACACACACACACACACACACACACACACACACACACACACGCTCACGGCCTCACGCTCACCTGTGGTCCTGGAGGTCCAGTCATACTTGATGATCCTGGAAGACCGATCTTACCCTGAAACACATATCACCAGTAAGACATCTCCCTGCACCTCTAGCTGACTGGACTCATACAGCATTAATGGTGGGCAGGGAAATCATTGTTAAGGAATGGAAGTCTGAGGATTTGCCTCCAGCACATGTATGGTTCACTCAGCTTGGTATTGTGGTTGCTTTGGAGTTATCTTTTAAGATGAATAATCAGTTAGATAAATTATAAATATGAGGAACGTGTTCCTCAGTCATGTTGCAGGTCCTTGATGTGATCCATGGTCAGGCAATGCCCTTTTGATTGTTTACTGTCTTAGCATAAATTATGATACGGTTGATGATGCTGTGTGTTTGGTCGTGTAAACTAATTTATACTTTTAATTTGATTTATTTTTATTTTTATTTATTTATCTTGTCTATCCTTGTTTTATATTATGCTTTTGTGCTCATACATAATGTCCATGCATATGTATTCTGTTGTTGCTGTTGTTGTTGTTGCTTGTGTTTGTTTTTTTCTGTTTATTTGTAAAAAATCCAAATAAAGTACTGATCATAAAAAATAAACTAAAAAGACACCTCGAGGGCAAGAAGCGCTGAAACAATGGGAATGCCCATGTGTGTGTGTGTGTGTGTGTGTGTGTGTGTGTGTGTGTGCGTGCGTGTGTTTGAAGTATAGAGGGTATGCGCGTGACAGAAAAGTCCTATCTGATTGCATTAAACAACATTAAACAATGTTAAAATCACTTTGCCACTCGATGTGCCATTCACTTTAAGCATGCGCATACCCTCTATAGGGCCTGAGAAAGCCCCATTTGGTGAGGGGAAAAAGGTCGGAGGTTTGGATACTGTATACACATTCTAGTAATATTGCACCTGAGGTCCGACGAGTCCCATTGGTCCAGGCAAACCTCTCAATCCCTGAAAGAGAAAAACTAAATTCAAAATTCACTCTACCTCCCAAATCCTCCACTCCCCCTCCCAAGGAAGCAGGGAAGGGGCCCGGAAGTATAGGAAGAGTTATATTTCCAAAATGCATAGAGCCTATTCACATGATGGTTTACCAGGCTAGGGTGGGGGGTCCTCAGTTCAAAAATGATTATTTTTGGGGCTGGTCATGGTCTGAAAGGTTTGAGAACCAGTGCCCACTGTGTCCCCACACAGTCTGGTGTGAAGGTAAACAGAGGGGAGAGGAGTCACCTCTCTCCTCCACTACGCTGCATGAGTCATTGACTCTACAATAAACACTCACTGAACACTCTGACATTTGTCTTCATTTGTCTTTTACCAGGTGTGGGAGAAGTAGGCCTACTGACATTTTTTACTTTTACTTTACTTACTAAAATATATCAATACCACAATGTAGAAATAGTCTGGTATTCACAATTTACCTGAGCGAAAGCACAAAATTAAATTGCCCATTATGTAGAATGTCCCATTTCACAAGTTTACACCAATCAATCACACTTTGCGTCCTCACTTCTCCGTCTTTACTTTTCTGTCGTCACTTTTTATACTCAATATGTACTTTGCTCACTATGGGGGTTCTCTGCCAATCAAATCGTCGCTATGGGGTACACACAGACAGACAAAGCTGGGCTTGTCTGAAAAAAAGAAATGTTCCATTTCCTGAAAAGTTATTTTCTTTTTTTTAGACATAATGCCAAGGTTTCCACCTGACAGGGATGATATATACTGTAATTATAATTGTTCTCAATATAACCATAACCACAGAGCCTTTGTAGGCCAGGTGTAGGCAATCAATGCACTTAATATGACACCTCATACCTCAACTATGGCTGCGCCCAGGGCACCCCTGTGTGGATTCGTCTATAGACCAATCAGATGAGGTGAAGGCTTTGAACTCAGAACCGACATGGGATCTAAATACAGACTGAGACCAAATATCCGACTGACCACCAACCCACTGCCCCCAAAACAACACCCTCCCTGACCTTAAACACACCACCGACCACAGTGCGTGCGTGCGTGTGTGTGTGTGTGCGTGCGTGCGTGCATGCATGTGTGCATGTGTGCATGTGTGCATGCGTGGAACCATGCACCACAATTAAGAGAACCCCTGCTAAATGCCAGTAGCTATAGCACACTACCGGCTGTAAATAATGTATTTAAAGGGCCAGTATGTGTGTGCTTAAAGACTCTAAACGGTTGCATTTGGAATGTTTTCCATACTGTATGTGTCGACGGTAGAAGTTGGTAATGATTATTGTTGGCATGTGTTGCTTTATTTGCATAGAGACAGTTTAGAGAGACAGGAAGCTCAACAGGTATTATATAGACCAATGGTCTTCAACAGGAGGTCTGGGACTCCTAGGGGTCCTCAGAGTTAATTCAGAGTTAGGACAAACGTCCCAGACTGTTCTCCCTTCTGGCTCCAAAACTATGGAATGAACTTCTCATTGCAATCAGAACTGCAGACCTACTCCCAATCTTCTGCCGAGTCTGAAAACTCACTGCTTCAGACTCAATCTTAGCTAGCAGCAATTGCCGTAACACTAGTAACACTAGCCTCGCACTAGCCTCGACAACCTTACAGGCGTAAGCAAGGGCTAAAATTATGTAATTTAGATAACATATTATGTAGACATACTGTAGCACTCTATATAGTGTATAGTCTCATTGTACAGATATTCTACTATTAGAGGGATGGCGATTTGATGACTATATCTATTTATTTGATGTATTACCATGTGTTGTTCTTGCAAGCCAGTTGGTGCACGGGCTCTCCTAAATAGGCAAATACATGTCATTTTGGGGGTCCTTTGCACGGAAATGTCTGAGAACTGCTGATTTAGAATCAGCCTCAGGTCATGTGGTCTTATGGGATAGACATTGATGTACATCAATGGATGTATTTATACCCTGATGTGTGTATAGAAGTTAAACATTGATGTGTATGTGTGTAGAGGTATTTTTGCATTGATATGTACAGAAGTTAAACATTGTGGCTGCATGGCCCAGTGGAGGTTATTTCAGGAGCAGTACAAGCTTTCAGGTGGCTGTACAGGATGTCATGGACCTTCTATTCATGTATCTGTGTGTGTCTGGGACCTTGTAATGCTGTGTGCTTGTGAGCGCTTGTATTTTTCAAACATGATATTCTCAAACTTTACTTTTCACCAAAAGAGAGAGAGAGAGTGTGTGTGTGTGTGTGTGTGTGTGTGTGTGTGTGTGTGTGTGTGTGCGTGCGTGGATGTGAAAGGCGCAAAACATGGTCGCTCTCTTCTGCACCATCTGAATAGGTCTCTGTTGCTAGGCAATCAATACAAAGGCAGTGAACTGGAAGTGAAAAATGTCGGCTCAAAATATTTTTTTTTAAGTCCTTTTATCTCAGATTATTTTCCCAGATCTTCTTTTTTCAAACACTAAAATGGTTTTGTAGCTTCTCGAATCATTGGTATGGTTTAGGCTTTACACTCGAGGGTGAGCTTTATCGTGATTATTGGCACTCAGCTCCGTCTCGGATCCTGACCCCATCACTATCGCGCCAATAATCACGGTAAAGCACACCCTCTCGTGTAATAGTTTGAGTGCTGCTGAAGGTACAGTATGTTGTATCATGTCTGTATGTTTTTAAAAGCCTTGACTGGGAGCTTTACAAAGTTACAGTGTGCAGACTTGTAGTTTTTTTATGTTGAGGACATCATGACACCATGATCAAAGGAAAGAAATTCATCATACAACTCACCGGCACTCCTGTCGGCCCTTCTGCACCTGGCTCTCCACTGGCTCCCTTCTCCCCCTGAAACACAAAGGGAACTCACGTTACACTGTGTAGAGCCGTGTATTCACTACAGTGCCAGTAAATTGTTGGAAAACACATTAGCATAACTTGCTGGAAATGGACATAGGAGAGACCGCATTCACATGTCCTATTTGGTAGTAAAAGTGCCTTTCTAAAACGATTAGTCCCAATACTTAATTATGATTGGCTGGTTTCAGATTAGACCACGTAATTAATGAGACTATAATCTACACCTTAAATCAACTTTCTATCAATCCCAGGTCCGTTATTTCCTTCCATAGTGACCTAGCATATCTGTAGCTGAACTAGGTAAAGGGGTGCGCTTGATTTCCTTATTTCCTGGCCGTGCTGAGCTTCTAAACACCACCCGCGTGCAAGCGCCCCCTATTCCATCGCCAGCACAGCTGTCCGTCCTGGCATGTCTCGGTCGCTTTGCTAAGAAGCTATGCTAGCGGTTTTCACGTATACTTCTTTTCCCCTCTCTCTCTCTCTCTCTCTCTCTCTCTCTCTCTCTCTCTCTCTCCCCCCCCCCCCAATGGACAAATCAACAGAGCTGCAATCATATCAACTGCGTTGTCAAGCGGCAATAATCAAACCACGACTACAGAGCAGTACTCTGTGGATTTGTTTTAGTATAAGCGAGTAAGAAAGCCCTCTCTCTCTCACTCATGAGCTCTCTTTTTCACTTTGTCCACAACTCTGAAATGTTATTCCGCGCCACCAACACATGCCAGGAATTCGCGAAAAAGTTTGAATGCCAGCATACAAGATCAGCGCACGTTTTTAAATTACATTAAATGGGTTTAAAATGTATAATGTGGCTATGTGAAAACAACACACAAGATATAACTGTGAAGTGTTGTTTTAATAACTCCATTGTCATTGAATTGCAGTGACATTGAAAGCAGTTAGCCCGTTAAAACCGGCCTCAGGCCACCCACTTTAATGGGTTAAGGGGCGTGTCTCCATCATGCACCTCATCTGAACAATGACAGAACGTTCACTGGATGAGAACACAACTGTTCCCCGTCTATAAATGACTTCCGAAACACCACACTGACATGAACTATTGTAGTGCATTTATAATCGAAAGCCACCTCATCAGAGAAGAGGGTGTGGGAGAGGTTGTGGGACAACTGAAGACCTAGTACACACAGACAGGAAGGAGTCCCATTGTGTTCTGTTCACGGACACAAATATAATAGCGCAGGGTTTCTCAAAGTGGGTGCCATGACGGAAGCCTCAGAATACTCTGATCATATTTACATCCATCTTCAACTGCTTATAGAGTAGGGGTGCGGGGGCAACAGTTTCATCAGAGAAATGAATAATATTTGAATTTGTGTCAGATTCTGTGTGACCTTTGACACAATCTAAATGTCTCTAGGAGCTGGGAGACTATACTGTATACAACAACCCCAGTTGTATAAGTTATATTGTATACTCTACCTACAGATCAGACAAAATTTAAAAAATAGTTTCATAGTGAGGCTTTAAATATGATTAAAACTAAATGGGATGTGTGTATGAGCTTAATTTACATATACTGTAAAACTAAAGATTAAGTGATGAAGAATGATTTGAACAAAAGCACTGTCTGTCTGTCTGTCTGTCTGTCTGTCTGTCTGTCTGTCGGTCGGTCGGTCGGTCTGTCGGTCTGTCGGTCTGTCTGTCGGTCGGTCGGTCTGTCTGTCTGTCTGTTTGTCTGTTTGTCCACAACTTACCACAAGTTTCACATATATTTAATGTACTTGCTAAATAGTTACTGTATCGATTTCAAATCATTGAATCGTATTGTATCGTATCACCATAATGAACCAATATGTCCATGTATCGTATCGTCCACCATTTATCCTGATACGTATCGTATCGCTGTCAAAATGCATCGGTACACCCTTAAAAAGTGTACTGTAATGGAAGTTGGTAATGATTATTTTTGGCATGTTTTGCTTTATTTGCACAGCAGAGTTTAGAGAGACAGGAAGCTCAACAGGTATTATATAGACCAATGGTCTATAGGAGGTCTTACTACAGATGGGACAAAGCTCCACACGTTCCAGATTGTTCTCCCTTCTGTCTCCAAAACTAAGGAATGAACTTCCCATTGCAATCAGAACTGCAGACCTACTTCCAATCGTCCGCCGGGTCTGAAAACTCACTGCTTCAGACTCCATCTTACCCCACAGCACTTGCAGTAACACTTGCACTAGCCTCGCACTAGCCTTGACGACCTTACAGGCGTAAGCAAGGGTTAAAAGTATGTAATTTAGATAACATATTATGATAGGAATAGACTACGTGACAACCAGGTGCATTTTAGTTTTAGTTTTTTGTAGGCCTATAGACATACTGTATATTGAACAGATATTCTACTATTAGATGGATGACTATTTGACTATTTCTATTTATTTCATGTACTACCGTGTTGTTCTAAGTAAGCAAGCCAGGTGGTGCATGGGCTCGCCCACCTTTTCATTGGGGAGATCCAAACCTGTGATGTGACAATAAAGATGATTCTGATCTAGACAGGAGATACATTTTGTCTAACAGAAATCTTCTCTTCTGGGGGTCCCTGGCACAACACATTTTTAGCCAAAATGTCTGAGAACTGCTGACTTAGAAGGCATTTGTAGAATCAGCCTCAGGTGGTCTCAATGGGATAGACATTGATGTGCGTGTGTGGATGTACCCTGATGTGTGTAGTAGTTAAACATTGATATGTTGACAGAGGACCTCACACGTGTGTGCGGTAAGCGCTGCACTCTGAAATTATTCCTCTCGGAAACAGCGATTCCTCCCTTGTAGTGAGGATAGTAATTAGCATTCTGATCTTTATAGTGGCTTCAGTGGCGGTTGTAAGCTCCACTGTCACAGCCTTCATTCATGTTCTCACTGCACGGGGGGATTCTGTATATGTTTTGTCATCTACATGCACCACTACGGAATTTCACTACACGTGTAATTAGTCTTCAGAAGCTCCACCTGGGTGTGTGCAGGGAGGTGACAGCCAATCAATCATTCATGCCTTCTCTGATGCTATTTCAGCAATAGTCAACCCATTCATATTATCACTGTTGTGTAGCCTACTATATTTATTCATGCATGTATGTATTTATGTATTCATTCATTCGGGTGGCGATATAGCTGAGTGGTTAGAGCCCCCCTTGGGAGCCAAGACCCAGCAATGTGTCGATGTGTGTCCCTGAGCAAGACTTTTAACCCTGAATTGCTCCCAAGGACCTTAGAATGGTTGCTCACTGCTCCTGGTTGTAGGATGGAAGGGTAAAGTACGAATTCCACCTATGTGCTGATAGGGAATAATTATATTCTCTGTTCATATACAATCCCCCTTATTTTTCATTTTTTAACATGTTACATTGTGAGAGGCCTGCACAGGCTGCGCAGCTGTGTACACTCCTCTGCTTAACCCTGCCTTCTCCAAGGTCGAGACACTGCTTGGAGATATCACTGCTACAGTCATTAAATGAGCCAGTCAACGTAACTGGTTTCAACCAGTTGCTACCCAGTATCTCAGAACTTGCCATGTCAGGCCACACCCCTTTGCTGATTTCATGTCTTTATATATACAAATGAAAGTCCATCTTTCCTCATGTTACCCCGATCTCTCC